>NC_051176.1:119868579-120031653 GCF_013339695.2 Rhipicephalus sanguineus
TCCTATCTTCACCGGCGCGGATGGCACCGACGTCGAGGACTGGCTCGCGATCTACGAGCGTGTGAGCGTCCCCAATAAATGGGACGAGGCAGGCAAACTGAGCAACCTCGTTTTCTACCTCGCGGGTGTGGCAAGTCTATGGTACAACAACCACGCATCCGATTTCGCTACGTGGTCCGCTTTCAAAACCGCCATCATCGACGTGTTTGGCCGCCCTGCCGTTCGCAAGCTGCAAGCCGAAAAGCGGTTACGTGAACGAGCCCAACAGTCCGGCGAGTTTTTCACGAGCTACATTGAAGACGTGCTCGACTTGTGCAAGAAAGCCAACGCAACCATGTCTGAGGCCGACAAGATCCGGAACGTCATGAAAGGCATCGACGACGATGCCTTCACCATGCTACTCGCCAAAAACCCTCGCACTGTGGCAGAGGTCATCACGCTGTGCCAAAGCTACGAGGAGCTACGCCGGCAGCGGCTGATGATCTCGCTGGCTTGTCGGCCGTGTCGGACCACTCCGTCTTACTCGCCGAAATCAAGTCATTCGTGCGGGAGGAAATTTCCCGCCAGTTCTCCTTACTGGCCTTCTCTCACCCGCAGGATGTTGTACAGTCGTCGACCACACTGCTGCCTCCCCTACGCCGGGCTATCGAGCAGGAAATCGCTGAGGTTATGCCGGAATACCACCAGCCCCCTCCGGCGTCTGCGCCGCTCAGTTACGCACAAGTTGCAGCCAGGCCGCCCCCAGCGCTCCCTGTGGTGCCCCCGCTAACATACGCTGAAGCCGTCACCAGGCCTCAGGCCTTCGAAGCGAGTGTGCCGGCTGCGTACGCAGACATCGTCCATACGCCCCGACTGCAGCCAACCATGCAGTCATCATATCAGCAGCCGCCCCGTCCCTCGCGTCCTGCCACGTGGATGGGACCTAGCCCGGCAAACCGACGGCGCACTTCCGACAACCGCCCGATCTGCTTTGCGTGCGGTTGCGCCGGTCACGTAGCCCGCTATTGCAACCGCGTGCAGCCGCCTCGAGTCGGATCAGCCGTCACCAACCAGTCCAGCCGCCCGTATTATGACCCGCTGCCGCCTATGTCACCGACGTCACGCCCAGGTCCATCTACCCGTCGGTCACCGTCCCCACGACGCCGCTCACTGTCACCGATGCGGCCTCGTCCGGTCGCACGAGACCAGGAAAACTAGTCGTTGCAGTCCAAGAGGCAAGGGCTGCGACGCTATCGAACAGACAAAGCCCTCAGCAAAGCCCATCAAACGTAGTTTGTAGATGGTTTGCGCACATCGGCCCTTGTAGACACTGGAGCTGCCGTTTCCGTTATGGACGCTAAATTTAGCCGACTACTACGAAAAGTGACGACGCCACTTTCCGGGCTCTCCCTCCGTACAGCCAGCGCTCACAGTATTCACCCGACAGCGGTGTGCACAGCCCGTGTCATGATTCAGGACGCTCTGTACGCCGTCGAATTCATCATATTTTCCTCATGCTCTCACGACGTCATCCTGGGATGGGATTTTCTCGCCCGTCACGCCGCCGTAATTCGTTGCGCACCAGCCGAAATAGAGCTCTCACCATTCTCAAATTTGACGCCGGCGGACAGTCCACCGGCTGCGACCAAAGTACTCGTCAAAGACGACACCACACTTCCTGCAAACTCGTCAACGGCTGTGTCAGTGTGCTGCACCGGTCTCGCCGACGCCGTTGCACTCCTCTCTCCATCTGACCGCATCTTCACTAGAAAAGGCTTGTTGGTGCCATTTGCGACCGTGAAAGTCATTCAGGGCGACACCGACATTTTTGTTACGAACCCATCCCCGTACATTGTTAGGTTGGTGCGAGGGGAATGTCTCGGCAGAGCTGAAGCCCTCGAAGACGCACAAGTTATGGACGCACCGGGTGACACGCACTGCGCCAATTCCCATTCGCTCAGTGCTGTTTCCACATCTGATTCGTCACCCGCTGATTTATTTGGTTCCTCGATTGCTGAACACCTTACGTCGGTCGAGCGTTCCCAGCTTCTATGCCTGTTGGAAGAATTTCATTCTTCGTTCGATGTAGCGCAAACTTCTCTCGGCCGCACGTCTGCTGTCGCGCATCGCATCGACACTGGCGCCCAACCACCACTGCGGCAACGTCCATATCGCGTGTCGCCAACAGAGCGTCGTGTAATTACCGAGCAAGTCGAAGACATGCTTCGCCGCGATGTTATTCGACCCTCAAACAGCCCGTGGGCGTCTCCTGTCGTTCTCGTTGCGAAGAAGGACGGCTCTGTGCGGTTCTGTGTGGACTACCGACGACTCAATAATATCACCCGTAAGGACGTCTATCCCCTACCTCGAATAGACGATGCAATTGACAGCCTGCAAGGAGCAGAGTTATTTTCATCGCTCGATTTGCGCTCAGGGTACTGGCAAGTCCCCATGGCTGATGACGCTCGACCGAAGACAGCGTTTGTCACACCCGACGGCTTGTACGAATTCAACGTCATGCCGTTTGGGCTGTGCAATGCGCCCGCGACCTTTGAGCGCATGATGGATACCGTTCTGCGCAACTTGAAATGGCACACGTGCCTATGCTACCTCGACGACGTCGTCGTTTTCGCCCCGGACTTCTCAACACACCTTCAACGCCTGCGGCAGGTTTTGACGCGCTTGAGCGACGCCGGGCTACAACTGAATCTCAAGAAGTGCCGATTTGCAGCACGGCAGCTGACGATACTAGGATACGTGGTGTCCAAGGACGGCATCCTCCCAGATCCAGCCAAGCTTCGGGCCGTGACAGAGTTCCCCAAACATACGTCCGTCAAAGAACTGCGCAGTTTCGTAGGACTATGCTCCTACTTTCGGCGCTTCATCCGAAACTTCGCGACTATCATATCACCGCTGACGAAGCTCCTTGGAAGTAACGGGCCCCTCAATTCGTGGTCGTCAGAATGCGACGACGCTTTCGCAAAGCTCCGTCGTTTGTTGACGTCTCCTCCCATTCTACGCCACTACGACCCTACGACCCCTACAGAGGTACACACGGACGCCAGCGGTGTTGGCCTCGGTGCTGTTGCGCAGCGCAAACCTGGGTTCCCGGAATATGTTGTCGCATACGCAAGTCGTACGCTTACTAAAGCCGAGACCAACTACACCGTCACGGAGAAAGAATGCCTGGCAATCATTTGGGCCCTTACAAAGTTCCGACCTTATTTGTATGGTCGCCCATTTGATGTCGTCACCGACCATCATGCACTGTGCTGGTTGTCGTCATTGAAGGATCCCTCAGGCCGTCTTGCCCGTTGGGCACTTCGCCTGCAAGACTACGACATCCGCGTGCTGTACCGCAACGGACGTCAGCATGCTGACGCCGACGCCCTGTCGCGCTATCCCTTGCCTGACGACAATGCCCACAACTCAGCGTCTCACTTTGTCGTTTCTTCCATCGATATTCACACCATCGCTACCGAGCAGCGCAAGGATCAATGGATTGCCTCACTGATAGACTTGCTGACTGATCCATCGGCCACACCATCCACTCGCTTGTTGCGTCGTCAAGCCCACCATTTCGCCGTTCGCGACGACCTGCTTCACCGACGCAATTACAACGGCGACGGCCGCCAGTGGCTACTAGTAATACCCCGCAGTCTGCGTTATGATATATGCGAGTCGTTCTACTCTGATCCACAATGTGCACACCCTGGGGTATCGAAAACCTACCACCGCATTCGCCAACGTTACTTTTGGCGAGGGATGTACCGCTACGTGGAGAAGTTCGTTCGCTCCTGCATCGATTGTCAGCCCCGCAAAACTTCAACGCACCTGTCGCCAGCAGGTCTGCAACCTCTACCTTGCCCTGACCGACCGTTTGGGCGCGTTGGCATCGATTTATATGGGCCGCTTCCCCTGACGTCCGCTGGTAACCGCTGGGCCATCGTCGCTGTAGACCACCTCATGAAACTGCTGCCCTCCCTGCGGCTACAGCGAGCGATGTGGCCTCCTTCCTGCTCCACCGATTCATGCTGCGTCACGGTCCACCCCAGGAGCTGCTCAGTGATCGAGGCCGTGTCTTCTTGTCGGAAGTCGTCGAAGCCATTCTCAAAGAGTGCAACGTTGTTCACCGCAAAACTACTGCTTACCACCCGCAGACGAATGGCTTCACCGAACGCTTCAACCGCACGCTAGGCGACATGCTCTCGATGTACGTCGCCGCCGACCACACGAATTGGGATGTCATTCTGCCCTTCGTCACGTACGCCTACAATACCGCTCCTCAGAGCACTACTGGTTTCTCACCATTTTTCTTATTGTATGGCAGGCACCCGTCGCACACCATTGACACAATCCTTCCCTACAAGCCGGATCGATCTGAATGTGCGCCTATTTCTGCCACAGCCAGACTTGCTGAGGAGTGTCGCGAGCTCTCCAAGACCTTTACTACGCATAGCCAAGAGCGGCAGAAAAGCATTCGCGGTGACACCACCAGTTCTGCGCCCACGTTCTTTCCTGGAGCGCTCGTATGGCTCTCAGTCCCTACCACTGCACCTGGCCTCTCTTCCAAACTACTGCCCAAATACGAAGGCCCCTACTGTGTCGTCGAACGCACATCCCCGGTGAACTACCTCATCGAACCCATCGACCCATCCTCGGACATGCGCCGTCGAGGGCGCGACATTGTCAACGTGGCGCGCTTGAAGCCCTACCATGACCCGCTCATAGTGACAAGTTGCTAGGTCGCCAGACGGCTCCCTTTTCGTAGCCGGGGTAATTGTAGCGAAGCGTTCCTACTGAGTAATGGGTCGTCCTCTCGAGCGCCTTCCAGTGGGTCGTTCTCTTCTCTGAGAGCACGCTCCTCGTGCAGAGAGTCGGCCCCGCTTTGACTGTCGCTGCCGTGCGCCGTCGCTGAGTCCCCGTTAATAAACGTCTTCACAGGGTCAATGTACGGGGTAAATTTTGCGCACCCCTCTTAGGTGATTAGGGGGGGCGGCCGCCCCCCCTGCCCCCCCTGTGCGCACGCCTGTGTGTGTGTGTGTGTGTGTGTGTGTGTGTGTGTGTGTGTGTGTGTGTGTGTGTGTGTGTGTGTGTGTTTGTGTGTGTGTGTGTGTGCGTGCGCGCGCGCGCGCGCTTGTTTTGCGTTTTCACGTGCCCTGTCGCCGATTATTCGGGGATGCGGACCCTGTCAAGCCTGATAGCTAGCTTTTGTTTTCTGTATCCAACCAGTGCTCCTATACTGATACAAAACTGATTTATTTATTTGCTTCCTTAGTTGCATACTTACTCTGCTTACTTCATTTATTATTGCTTACTCTAGTTAACTTACATTCTTTACTTAATCACTTACCACTTACGTGCTTATTTATTTATCTGGTTAGTTAGTTAGTTAGTTAGTTAGTTAGTTAGTTAGTTAGTTAGTTAGTTAGTTAGTTAGTTAGTTAGTTAGTTAGTTAGTTAGTTAGTTAGTTAGTTAGTTAGTTAGTTAGTTAGTTAGTTAGTTAGTTAGTTAGTCTTCAGCATTCCAGAAGCATTCTCGGAAGAGATTAACAAACGAAACACGAGTACGTGGGTAGACTGGGGATACCCCGGAGACTAGTCACGAGTATGATTACCAGCGAAATGCTTTACTTCTGCGGCTGCACAGCGGGCACGGGCGAGAAAGGGGGCAACCTGGAGCTGATTCCCGATGCCTTCGAGAACGAGCAGGCGGCAGCGCACGAAGAAGTCGACGTCACGATGCCCACAACAGGCCTACAGCAGACAGTGCCTACGACAGGTATCCACTATATGCGGAGTCGGAGACACATATACGCACAGTGTAGCATACTAGTATATACGCGAACGGCATCAAGAAGTAACAGCCTCGCCCGAAGCACTGCCAGCGTCACTCTGATCTCTGGGCATGCATTCTGACGATACGCGAAGCGACATGTTGGCGCGACGCCGCATGCGAGTAGCAACTGCTGCAGCGCAACAGAGACAGCGTCCTGACCAGGCAGGACTCACGACGCAGGCGTGATGAGGAGCAGCGCCGCTGCAGACGACGAGCCCCGACGACGGCGTTCTCACTTAAAGTGCGGCGTAAGGACAAAACCTTAAAGGAGTACTGACATAAATTTAAAACTTTTCGGGTTGTTGCTCTAAATGAAAGCACGGGTGTCGAGTAGAGCTGTGCACGGGCCGTAATTCCGAGCCCGAGCCCGGCCCGGGCCCGTTGACTTTGTCGAAGGCCCGCCCGAGCCCGACGGCAAAGGGCTGCAAGCCCGCCCGGCCCGGCCCGACGTACGAAAACACAATCCCGGGCCCGGCCCGGCCCGGCCCGGCTTTCTGAAGGTTCGCTGCAAAAACAATACATCGTTTTCCGGAAATTTGGCATTTTATTGAGCATGTCAAATATGATCAAACGACACACGACGAACAGTCTCTAATAGAGACTGTTCGCGGCACTTTTGCTATACTAGTAGACGGCCTCATGCCAGCAACAATTGAGTTCGCTCGCCAAAGCCGTCACGTGTATGGGGCATGCTCATGCAAGCATCAACTTGCACGAAGGCGATCTACGTCCGGTCGCTCGTCGCTGTCGCGTGCATTTTCACTCATATGGGACTTGCCTTAAATCTAACGCGGAACAGTCGCGTGGCGCCGTCACTAGCTCAGGTGTAGGGAGCCTACATGACCGGCCAACGGCCGGTCATGCAGGCTCCCCAGGTGAAAATGTGTAACTGGGAATCCAACTGGTTTCAACTGGTTCCACTTCAACTGGTTTAAGGAACACATTTCCAGTTGGTAACTGGGACCAGTTGGGAATGCATTCCCAGTTGGCGACTGGGACCAGCTGGGAATACATTCCCAGTTGGCGACTGGTACCAATTGGGAATGCATTCCCAGTTGGAAATGCTTTCCCAGTTGTGAACAGGTCCCATTCCCCGTTGGTGCCCAAATGGGCATGCTTGTACTCCAGCTAGCTCAAACAATCTTCAACGTGCAAATAATGTTCATTCTGAGCACATCAAACACTCCAATGGAACACTTGACACTCCATGTTAAGTGTAGAAGATGATCATGATTTATTGCTATTACACAGAAAATTACACAGCTCTAGGCATTCCCTGCTGTGGCTGGTTTGGACCAGCACTGTGGTTGCAAATTCAGTGCAAAGATATCCTCCGCTCGGCTTTCATGCAGTGCTGTATTTTCTCAACCAATATACTGGTGAAGTTTCGGGCTGCGCAGCTGATGAATCTGTGCCATTCACCCGTGACCAATGAAACAGCGTTGCTGCAAAATAAGAGGTAACATGTTTCATGCATGTCTTAGAACAGTCATATAAATATAGATATACACAGCAGACCTGCCTTCTAACAATTCACACGACAAACAGTGTCTACAGAGATCATGCGCTGCATCTATTCCGAATTTTTAGAAGTCGAGTTTATATATCAGCAGCAAAAAAATAATAAGAAACACCATTATTTTCACTCGAATTCATATGCCTACACATGCAACAGGTTCAGGAATATTCATTTAGAGTGCAAATACGGGCCCTTAGCGCTTTCTTTGAAAGTCGCGGACAGAGTTACGAGTACACTTCATAGTTATTTAGCACGCCGTTCAAAGCACAAGTATTGCACGGCACTCGTTTTCTGTGATGCTTCCAAACAAATGGCAGCAAGTTTGCGAGCACTCCGCACAAACCCATAAACAAACTTAGCTAGAGCAGTATAGAAAGCATTTGTTTACAATGCAACGTTCCATCGTCTCAACACTCAAAACACTCTGCCTGCATTATATCTACATCTTCTCTAGGATACTGAACAACTAGCACTCGAAGCATAAATGGTATAATTACCTTCAAACGGCTGCATCGCTGACAATTGGCAGGCAGCATTCCGCACACAATGGGTCCATATATCCGTCTTGTCACAGGCGTAAACACTAATTGTCCGGCGTTCGACTGAAGTCAAAGTCTTCCAGAGATGAAGCTGCCGAACACTAATTCGACAAAGTCTAATTTACGCACGCCATGACTGCACGTTCCTTTTGAAAAACAGGACAACTAAGCAGCGCGACCACGGACCACCGAGCGCTCGGTAGCTAGCCCTCGTCCCATGTGGTGTACGAAACTAGCATCGCTGTTTTTCTAAATTTTATGTCTTTGTTATCCAGTTTCTTTCTTCCATTAAATATTGCCGAATTGGCACGAAATAATTCATTTCAGTTTATTCTATATGTAATCTTTATGCTTACTTTACTGCTTCGTTCAATGTTTGAGCCTATGAGATACGGGACTAATGTGACGGCAGTCGATGTAGAGAGGCTGCGTTTGTGCAACGGTTTGTGGGTTTGTGTCGGCAGGATGTCAGCAGTCTGTGGCAGTCTCAGCTGTGGTAGCTCTCGGCACTGGCATTACTCCATTTTTCGTTCTCGTACGGAAGTAACCGCTGTGCTGCACACAAGACTATTAGGCATGGCATGCTCCCAGCGAGACGACGGCAATATTAACACCCTACCGTCAATTGGGCCCGCCTTGGTTGCGCGTATTGTCACCGTGATGAACGTAAAAAGATTGACAACACCTTTTTAATGTTAGTTGAATTTACTGATGCTAAAACAAGCGTACGCTTGTGTGCACTGTGTTGCGCATTTGCGCAACGGAATAATCCACGATAATATGATTTTGAAAAATACATATATATCAGGTGAGGTAAGACTGTATATTCAGTATATATTAATAATGGGGTTTAAACAACACGAAGAGGATGACGTCTAAACAAGAAAAGATAATTCATTCGCAAACCATGAGATGCTATTTTCTTATTCTCTCATTGTCCTAGGAATATTACTAGGAAAGTGATGGTACCCTTCTTCGAATAGGACACAAAAAGCTCTTAGATAAAACCCATTCGCTCAAGTGCAGCAATGCTGCGTATGCGTTCGAGTTCAATTATCTTTCTTTCACTTTGAAGAACCGTACAACCAGGACAACTGGTCGCACTTCCAGTTAGGGCGCAACTGGGACCACTTGCTTCCAATTTAACTGGTTATGGTTTCCAACTGGGATCAGCTTCTTCCAGTTCAACTGGTCATGGTTCCCGTTGGTGGCCAGTTGAGCTGTAACTGGAACCAGCTGCTAACTGGGACCAGTTGCAACTGGAATCAACTGGGACCAGTTGAGTTGTAACTGGGACCAGCTGCTAACTGGGACCAGTTGCAACTGGAATCAACTGGGACCAGTTGTTTCCCAACTGGAACCATTTGATCCCAGTTGATACCAGTTGAAACCAGTTGGATTCCCAGTTACTCATTTTCACCTGGGTCCGTACTCAGGTGGTGCTACTTCTCTGTTTGTCGGAGTGCAACAGAGGCAGTGCTTTACCTGCTCCCCTTTTTTGTTTAAAGTAGCGAATGGAAAGGAAACGCGGTAAAGGGCGGTCGCGGAAAAGGCGCTGTATGCGTGCTGGAAAACAATTCCCGCTCCTTCTCTATATGTCGGGCTTGAGTCGGGCTTTGCGCCGGGCCCGAGCCCGGCCCGATAAAACTCCAAGTAGTCCGAGCCCGGCCCGGGCCCGAGGTGAAAATACGTCGGCCCGCCCGAGCCCGGCCCGCGGGCCGGGTCGGGCTCGGTCTTTCGGGCTACCCGGAGCCCGTGCACACCTCTAGTGTCGAGAACCCTAAAAAATTACACCATCTCCCGCTAAAGGGGACCATGAGGCGATGCGAAGCCGGAGCACTTGCACGATCGCGTTCCGTTGGTGTTCGTTGGGCATGCTACCGACCTCGCGTCGTGGAACGCGAAGAGGGACGCTACGCGCGTCGTATCTTCCATCTAGCCTGGCCGTTAATTCTCACAGGGCGAGCGGGGAACGCGGTCGACAGGCGGGCGAGAAGGGGGCAGCGTAGGAGAGGAGAGAGAAGGGGAGGAGACGCGCATGCGCTCGAGCTCATCGCGGCGTTGCGCAGGAAACAATTTCGGCATGTCTAGCCCGCGTTTCAGAGGAAGAGTGGAAAGGGGGAGGGGAGGGGAGAGGGAAAGTGGATAGGGGAAGGGGAGAGGAGGTGTGTGGAGAGGATATGCGCATGCGCAGTAAGGGTGGTCACGTCGCACACTACCACCACCGGATTGAGCTCCGCCTTAAGATACTTCGTATCTAAAAGAGTGTCGTGGTGCCTGGGGATGCGTTGCATACATTTTTAATACCTCTTCTTTCAACCAGCAGTTTCGGTTTCGGTTTCGAGAGGGCGGCTTCATAGTGACGTGTCAAGCCTGCCCGTGACGTCAAGGGCAGACTGCAACCCACGAAACATGCACCTGCTGTCCTTTGCTGTCAGTCGAACGTGGTTCGTCATGAGTGAACTGTCGTCCACTGCCTCCGTTAGCGATTTCTGTGATTTAGGCTGCATGCAGAACCCAGATTTCGCAAACCAAGTGAGCTGACTTGAAACGTCATAGGGCTCTCCATGCGGTGAAGCTGCCTTGCAGATGCTGGGAGATGAAAGCTTTACATGCCAAGGAAACCAAAAACGTCCGTTTTGTTGCACTTCAAAATCGTGTCAGTACTCCTTTAAATGGACAAGTGCTTAGGCGTGCGCACAGGGGGGGGGGGGCTAGGGGGGCGGCCGCCCCCCCTAAATCACCTAAGAGGGGGGGCGCAAAATCTGCCCCGTACATTGACCCTTCTAGTCACCTAAGAGGGGGGGGGGCGCAAAATCTGCCCCATACATTAACTTAGTAGGGGGGGGCGCTGCGGCGAACCTTTGCCCCCCCTAATGCGGAACCCTGCGCACGCCTATGGACAAGTGAGTGCGCATGCAAGGGAATTCCGATTAGAGGTGTGCACGGGCTCCGGGTAGCCCGAAAGCCCGAGCCCGACCCGGCCCGCGGGCCGGGCTCGGGCGGGCCGACGTATTTTCACTTCGGGCCCGGGCCGGGCTCGGGCTACTTGAGTTTTATCGGGCCGGGCACGGGCCCGTAGCAAAACCCGACTCAAGCCCGAAATATAGAGAATGCGCGGGAATTGTTTTCCAGCACCCATACAACGCCTTTTTCGCGACCGCCCTTTACCGCTTTTCCTTTCCATTCGCTACTTTAAACAAAAGGGGAGCAGGTAAAGCACTGTCTCTGTTGCACTCCGACAAACAGAGAAGTAACACCACCTGAGCTAGTGACGGCGCCACGCGACTGTTCGCGTTAGATTTAAGGCCAAATACCATATGAGTGAAAATGCACAGCGACGAGCGACCCGACGTAGATCGCCTTCGTGCAAGCTGACGCTTGCATGGGCATACCCCATACACGTGACGGCTTTGGCGAGCGAACTCCTTTGTTGCTGGCATGAGGCCGTCTACTCGTAATTTGTAATCTGTGTAATAGACTGCTCGTCGTGTGTCGTTTGATCATCTTTGATATGCTCAATAAAATGCCAAATTACCGGAAAACGGTGTTTTGTTTTGCAGCGAACCTTCAAAAAGCCGGGCCGGGCCAGGGATTGTGTTTTCGTACGTCGGGCCGGGCCGGGCGGGCTCGCAGCCCTTTGCCGTTGGGCTCGGGCGGGCCTTCGATAAAGTCGGCGGGCCCGGGCCGGGCTCGGGCTCGGAAATACGGCCTGTGCACAGCTTTAATTCCGATTCACAAGAGCGCGCGTTTAACATCTATCCAGCCATCCTTATAGCTTAATTTCACTCGCGATCGGGCGAGGTTCAATGGCGTAGCCGGGAATTCTTTTCGGAAGGGGCACGCCTTTGACCATGAAGACAGGGCTGGGCGTTGTCGAGTGTTGCCTTATGATTTTTACGAAACATGGTACAGAATAATATTTCGGTTGTCCCACACCCTGGCAAAGCTATAGATTATCAAAGGCGCATTTCAGCAACGCGTGTAGCTCGCTCTTGACGTACACAATATTAATGAGCACTAACAGACAATAATGCCAAGGAAGTATAGGGGATGTTATTAGTAGTAAATGTAAGGTAAATGTGAAGAAAGAAAAGTGGACGAAAAGATAACTTGCCGCGGGCAGGGATCGAACCTGCGACCTTCGAATAACGCGGTCGATGCTCTACCAACTGAGCTACCGCGAAGGCCATCCCCCCCCGTCCACTTTATAGGGTATATATGTACATTAAACGTGGGAGCGCCAGTCAGCGCCGACAGTAGCCATGACGGCGAGTGTGGAACGCTCTTTTTCTGCCTGTTGGCGTCACGTAGCACGTGAACTTATTACGAGCTGGCAGCTGACCAATAATCCCTCGCATACCACCTGAAAGCATCAAGTCTGCCAGAACGAGACCCTCGCTATGAATGAAGGAAAGAAGTGTTAATTTTAAGGGCTCGCTTTTCTTTGTTATACACAATAATAATGAGCACTAACAGACAATAATGCCAAGGAAGTATAGGGGATGCTATTAGCATGCGAAAAGCGCTGGAAGCTAGCAACATTAGTTATAATCTGTCACACAAACAGGATCGCGTGATGATTGAGCAGAAGCTTCCAGGTTTATTTTATGCTGACGATATCACCTTATTTACGGACATCCGAGATTATACAGGGTGTCCCAGCCATCACGCAGCACGACTTTAAAAAAGAGGAACGCCGTTACGCGAAGCAAACATACTGCATATGGTTCCTAGTACACTGGAGTAGCCACTCCTATTTTTTTCGTTAATGACATTTAATTAATTAGTCATAATTATATTTGTAACTCGACAAGTACTTACCTAATTGTCAAGATTTCAATGAGGCGTATGTAGGCATGTTCAAATGGCATCTAACTGCGCTACTTTCAACAACGTGCTAATTGCGCGCTCATTTTTTCCGCTTGATCAAGAAAGCCCGCGAAATATGAAAAGTGACACGTGACTAGACTGTTGCGCGCGTCGGAAACCAGCACCCTCAAACAGGCTCCCTATGAGGTATACAGTATCAAGGAAAAAATGCAGAAAGAAGAAAAAAATAAACGCATCGCCCTATCAGCCGCTACGCGGCCTAAGGAACGCACCGCTTGGTTTTACGGAGTCAGGCCGTAATGACAACACCTGCCGCGTTATCAATGAGAACAGTCGCCCGTGAGATATGGATGATTGCGGCGTACTATAGAACGGAATGAATCCCAGCGAAATTGCACGCTGTACCCTTGCCAAAATGCAGAACGCTGTCTCTCGTAACGGACAACAGGCAAAGCGGTTGTTTGCAGTAAGATTATTTGAGGGCGCTGGTTTCCTTTGTGGGTGGGAGCGTAGTCACGTGTTATTTTTCATATTTCGCGGGCTTTCTTTCTCAGCCGGAAAAAATGAGCGCGCAATTAGCACGTTGTTGAAAGTAGCGCAGTTAGATATTTGAACATGCCTACATACGCCTCATTGACATTTTGACAATTAGGTAAGTACTTGTCGAGTTACAAATATAATTATGACTAATTAATTAAATCTCATTAACGAAAAAAATAGGAGTGGCTACTCCAATGTACTAGGAACCATATGCAGTATGTTTGCTTCGCGTAACGGCGTTCCTCTTTTTTTAAATCGTGCTGCGTGATAGATGGGACACCCTGTATATACAGCGGTTCAATGTGTGTTTTCCTAATTTGGCCCCATTGGCTCAACGAAATTTCCTGAAACTTGGTGCGTTAAGTCTCTGGCTCCCTCAGAAGGCAATGTACTTCATTTTTACCGATTAGGAACTATGCAGGCCCCAGTAGACGCCATCAAAATCCATGACATCACGGCGACTCATCACCCGGTGACGTCACCACCCGCATTTTCTTTCTGCACGTTTTCTCTCTTACCAAGCGCCTTCTAGCACCAAGCGTGGTGTTTTTTGGTATCGTGAAAGAGTAATTTACTAATATGAGAAAAATCGTTTTTCTCTTTAGTGTCCCTTTAAACATATGGCTCCGGCCACGGTATGTTCCGCTAGTGCCCGGTAACCTTTGTGCTACGCCTTTATCCACACCTGCAGCGGCAACATCGTAACTAAGCTGAGCGGCGGTGTATAGGTCGCGAGTATACCATGCAGGAGCCGTGATGAGAGATGAAAACGCAACGACCCATCCACGCTACGCGCCATCGGCAGCTGCTCGTAGGAAGGCTACTGTTTCACGGCGACGAAGACCTGCGACCGTAGTGCTCACCTCCCGAAAGCCACCGATCAAAGCACGCAAGGTGGGCCGAGCTACGCGGAGGCAGCGGCGGTCGAAGAGCACGACACGCAAGCGCAGTGCACGATCTTCAACGAGTCGGCGGTCGAGAACCACGAAGCGGAAGAAGAGGCGGCACACTGCGGCAGCCAAGGCCCGACGTCGGGGTATGCTTACGAACTTTCTTCCAAAATCACATCTGTACATAAATATGCCAGTTTGGCCCAAGCGCAAAGCACCGAAAGCATTAGCAAGGTTTTCCGATAGGCTTCAGCTTTTCGCACTGTGTTCTAGCAATGTCTTTCTCCTGCGCTACCTGAAGTTATGGATTCATATACTAACCAGCCCGACCAAAATACTTGCTCAGTTTTGACAGTATGTGAAAGCAACATGGAGCAACGCAGTACGAAAAGTGAGCGCACCGGCAGATAATAGGCGTGCCAAAAAGCAAGCACGGTCAAGAACGCCAGAAGCGGCGCAGACGTCCCATCTATGCAGAGGGCTCGCAAAAAGTGACAGACGGAAAACTACCAGCGGTTTACAGTACCCAATGAAATTATTCATAAATAGATTTAGCTTGACAAGTGCGCTATTCGCTCTACTCAGACCACGCGTCGGTGTGCACACGCAGCACGATTTGCGTGGTATATGCACACAGCAGCTCAGCAGCAACGCGAATGTGTGCGCACGCAATGCTCATAACGTCGCATTGCTTCGACAGAACTGAGTGGAGCGTGACGGCGCGTCAAGTTTCTCGATATTGCAATCAAATGCCCTAAATATCCACGAGCAGGCCGCTACTGCAGCGCGTAGTTACAGTGACATCACGGCGTCAGCGGCGCCGGTGGCGACGGTGTGAACGTGCTTTGAGTGTCCAGTAATTGCTTTCGGAAATACCTGTTAGTTGCTACAGCTATACCTGTAATCCACTATAATAATAATGATTGTTGGGGTTTTACGTCCCAAGTGCTAAACCACAAGGTACAAGAAAAATAATCATGAGCTTCACGTATTTCTTTTACGCTATCGCCAATAAAATTAGCATGTTTGTTTGTTCTTTTCTTTCTCGTAGTCACTGTACATTGAAACAATATGCCTGGTGTACTACTTTATGTTTAACGCTGAAGGAATTCTTTCACGTCATGGAATGATATCCCTCACATGCATGCTTTTATGCAGCGTCCAACTGTTTTGCGACGTTTCATTAGTGTGTGCATGCGTGCGTGTTTCGCCTTTTGTTTTCTCACAACTGTAACTAACTAAACAAAAACTCACAAGGTCCCTTATGCATACGCCTAAGACGAATCGAAAACGAAAGCCACCTTTTTTTTTGCTTCTAAGTCGATTGTACAAATTCTACCCCCTCGCATTCGGCCATTCGCATTCTCTTTTCCGGTACAAACGCTCAGAAGCCAATCAGATATCGGACGCACAAGTGCAGTCGCACAACGGATGAAAACTCGGTATGGCAGCGCCGTTGTGATGTGTAGTGATGCGCGCATTAAAAACCTTATAGTAAATTACGAACTTAAAGCGGAGCGCTTGATTGAATTCATATGTCACTGATACAAAATACTTGTCCTACCAGGTTAATGGGTATGTACGCAATTCTCGAAACTGGTTCAGGGTCCCTTTTTAGGCGCTCCACCACACGAATACAACGCAGAATGAAAATTTTAGTTGCCCGGGTATAAAAAAAAAAAGACGTCACACTATATATTTCTATTTTTACGAAATCTAATTCCTTGGGGGCATAGGTCGGCAAACTCACTCATGAGTCGACTCACTCAGACTCACTCAGACTCATATCGAGACGTGAGTCTGAGTCTGAGTGAGTCCGGGTGGGTAAAGTTTTTGTGAGTCTGAGTCCGAGTGAGTTCGGTTGGGAAAAATTTTGGTGAGTCTGAGTCCGAGTGAGTCTGGTTGAGGAAATTTTCGGTGAGTCTGAGTCCGAGTGAGCCCTAAGGGCAAAATATATTGCATGAGTGAGTCTGAGTGAGCTCCACAATTTTTGCCGACCTATGGTCCTATCTACTCAACTTTAGCCTTACTATCAGCCCTATGTCAGCTCACTTTTATACTCCCGTATACTCCCGCATACTTCTACGCACTACCGTTCATACGTCAGCTCAATATTTATTGATCAGAGCCGTGATTTGAGGAGGGAGAGGGGGAGGAGGTGCCTTGACCGCCCCTCGCAAACTTTTTCACAGGAAGTTACTGGTAAAAATATCTCGTCTGAGTCATGAATTTCAATAAAAAGGTCCTTATTGAACTGCAAACTCAGATAACTGGTATTTGAAGGTACGAGATCAAAAGGTGCTAAGTAGCGCACCGATTATGCGAGATATTGGCGTTAAAGAACATTGACATTACGGTAGAAAAAGGGTAATTTAATGCTAAACGGACTCACAAGTCGACTCACTCAGACTCACTCAGACTCAGATCCAGCCGTGAGTCTGAGTCTGAGTAAGTTCGAGTGAATAAAATATTGGTGAGTCTGAGTCCGAGTGAGTCCGTTTGAGAAAAGTTATAGTGAGTCTGAGTCCGAGTGAGTCCGGATGAGGAATAGTTTGGTGAGTCTGAGTCCGAGTGAGCCCTGACGGTACGACATGTTTCGTGAGTTAGCCTGAGTGAGCTCCACATTTTTTGCCGACCTATGCTTGGGGGACAATTGCCGATAGGTGATGCATTACTGTATGGTAAAGCTCATTTTTTTTTTTTTTTTACTGCCGCATGTTTTTCGTGACTTTCGATATTGACCCCACTTTCATTAACTCTGCTTGAGCCAATACAGCGCACGACTACATGGTATACTGACCCAGTGTCTGGTCTGACAGTGCGCGCACTTTAACCCCACCCAGGTTCAGGAATCCTTGCCAGGCGCGATCACGTCACGACCGAGAAGGGACAACGGAGGAGTGTTACTACAGATGTCCCCCACGATTCCGTCACAGAGCAGCGGTAATAGCGACGGCTTCCGTAACGTCTTTCTTTCTGCCTTACTCATTTATTGTAGCCGTACATTTGGTCCTGTGCACACTTGATGTTTTTTTTGTCCATTAGCACAGCCATTTGTAAATCCGCTGCGCTAATGTTGACGTCACTGGCTCATTCAGCTGCTATATCGCATGCGTCACTTCCGGAGCCTATAAACACTGCGAGTTAGCGTCACTTTACTACATCACACCACCGTGGCGTTTGTCACGCGTGCGTGACGCCACACTCGTGCTCTATGCGGGTCTGCGACATTTCGCTGCAACGTTGTATCATCGACGACCGTTTCATCGAAGGAATACCCGCTTCGTATAAGCTGTTTCCTCCAGAAGATGCCTTCAGCACATGTGTCCAGCACATGGCACATGCCTTGTAAGGCGCAACGGCACACCTTTAAGAATGTCCCATGTGCAAGCAAGCGCGTTCAGATGCTTGGTGCGTTTTCTGCAACGCTGATTGTTTCCTGCAGAATTTCCGTAGCGCGAGCCAGGGCGTTGAGAAGCTTTCCGAACCTGCACAATGCAGGCGGTGTGCAGACTCGTGCATTAAACTTGCGACATGTGAGGCCATGCACCGCCACTGGCGGCACTGCCTTACAGTGCTACGAAAAGTAACGCAAAATGTGAAATTTCGTTTCGAGTCTCGTATTCGCGAAAATCTCGGAGGCCATACTTTACGTTTTTGTTCAACCCCAGGCGGTGGAGCTGCAAATAACTGCGCTCACTGTCAAATTTCTTCTGTTTTACTTCACACTTTGCGCTATTTTTAGAACCAACAGGTATCAACTGAAGCTAGTTTTAAGGAACAAAGGAAAACCAATACAGCTATAAAAGGTGACACTAAGAATAAAAACCCACCATCTACAGCTGCGATTCGAACCCGGCCTTTTGAGTGGAAAGAGGGCATTCTACCCCTGCACCACTTCGGCGGAGCCGCGCGCGACTCTTAAACGACGACACATTGCAGACTACCGATCTCAGCGCTGCAAGCGGATTGACCCTGTTTGGGCTTCACTTTTCGAAGCTCGTTCCGAGCACTCCCCTGTTCTAGTACACTCTAACAAGAGGATTTCATTTTGAGACCGCCGCTCAGTGATGCCTAGGCCTAGCGGTTTTCTATCTCTTTCAGGGATAAGGCGTCTTTTTATTGAATCTAGGGATTTTTGTAAGGCTCTGGAAATTTTGCATTACACGACCTAATGACAGGCGTCACTGAGTAATCCCGCTTTTTCAACTAGAAAGACTGTAAAAAACGATAATTTTCTCTATTTGCTCTTTTTTTTATTTAAGAAAGCTTTGGTGTTCTGCTGGGCGGAGTGAAGGTGATAGCACTTCTGTAACGCTTATTATATGCTGAAGACTGAGTGGAAATGACTTTGTCGTCGTAGGTGTTTAGCATGCACGCGCGTATATCACCATGAGCGCCCTGAGTGATTGCTGCTCTGTGAAACAGTGAAAAACAAGGAGCTTTTTGTCTTGTAGTGCAGATGAAAACGTGCCAAGTTCACCCTCGCCGCGCGCCTTCAACGTGCAAAGTCTCCTTATCAAATAACTTCTGGACCAGGACACTTTGAGAGACGAATTGGTGCGGATTCATTATTATGAAAACGGCGTGACGGAGAGACCAGAAAACTGTTCGTCTATTTTCAGTCTTTCCGTCCCGCCGTTTTCATAAAAACGAAAATAGTGACAAAAATATTTGGCCAAATGGGAAGCTGACCGAAAGTGCACAGGATGGCTATCAGCCAGTAAAAAAGGACCCCTGTATATCTACTGCAAATCATGCAATGCTGATTCCAAATGTGGGAAATTAGAAATTGACCGCCACCTCACAAGCTGCAAGTACAAGAAAGGCGCTACAGACTTCCAATTTACCCGAAAGATCACATCTATGCCTTCAATGATTGCGCATAATGAACTTGACAAATCCGTCTCTGTGTAGCAACTGGCGCCACCTGCAAGCCCTTTAAGTGCAACTCCAGAGAAAATGTAAAAAAAAAAGCCTTTCAGTGGCTGTTAATATGATGCTTTGTACTTCTAATAAGATTCAGAATAACTGGGCCAGATAGCGAACTATCTTTATGCTTTGTTAAATGTGAATTAGCCTGAATGACATTAAAAAGTCACTCTAGGGATTTTTCTTGCAACATAGGGAATTTTCGGGGGTCAATGTAGGGATAAAACTTATTTGGCTTCTTTGGCATCACTGCCGCCGCTGGCCGCCGTTGACATAATGTGATGAGATAATATGCGTCATGCGCACGAGGAACACCGGAACACTTTAGTGTATGTCTCTTTACTCGCTCACATAGTCAGTAATGATAAAAACATGGCTGATCCCCCTTTCATATGAATCGGTATAACACGAAAGTGAAACGTGTCTTCACAGGGGTAGTTGATCGTTTATTGTGCATTGTTTCGCCACAAGGGCGAAGGAATGAATGCTATAGCAACAAATTGTAATGTCACGCGAAGAATGGCAAGCAGCTCGAAACTTGCAGCGCGCTCTAAAGCAGAAAGGACGCACGAAACGAACATACACAGGACGAGCGCGAACTGTCATAATTGTTACTTCATTGTGTGTGAGCCTTCATACATAGCCTTAAGAGATTACGAGAAGGCATTGGATTCGATGGAGACATCAGCAGTCATGCAGGCACTGCGGAATCAGGGCATCGACGAAGCCTATATAAACATAATGGAAGAAATCTACAACGGATCCACAGCCACTATAGTCCTCCATAAAGAAAGCGACAGAATCCCAATAAAGAAGGGCATACGGCAGGGAGACACGATCTCTCCAATGCTATTCACCGCGTGTTAACAGGAGGTTTTGAGGGCCCTAGATTGGGAAGAATTAGGGATAAGAGTTAACTGAGAGTATCTCGGTAACCTGCGATTCGCTGATGACATTGCATTGATGAGTAACGCGGGAGACGAATTACAGCTCATGATTACTGAACTGGATAAGGAAAGTAGAAGAGTAGGTCTGAAAATTAATATGCATAAAACTAAAGTAATGTGGAACAATCTTGGCAGAGAACAGTGCTTTACGATGGGTGGCTAGACACTGGAAGTTGTAAAGGAGTACGTCTACTTAGGACAGGTAGTAACCGCGGAGCCGAACCATGAGAGTGAAATAACTAGAAGAATAAGGATGGGATGGGGCTCATTCGGCAAGCATTATCAAATCATGAATGGTAGTCTACCACTATTTCTCAAGAGGATGGTATATAACAGCTGCATCTTACCGGTACATAAACCTACGGAGCAGAAACCTGGAGACTTACAAAGAGGGTTCAACTTAAATTGAGGACGACGCAGCGAGCGATGGAAAAGAAAATGATAGGTGCAACCTTAAGAGACAGGAAGAGAGCAGAGTGGGTCATGAAACAAACGGGGGTTAAGGATATCATAGTTGAAATCAAGAAGAAGAAATGGATATGGGCCGGGCACGTAGCACGTCGGAGGATAACCGGTCGTCATTAAGGGTTGGATTCCAAGAGATGGCAAACGCGAGGGGGAGACAGAAAATTAGGTGGGTAGATGAGATTAAGATGTTTATAGGTATAACGTGGCAGCAGAAAGCACAGGACCGGGTTGATTGGCGGAACATGGGAGGGGCCTTTGCCCTGCAGTGGGCGTAGACAGGCTGATGATGATGATGATGGTGTGTGTGTGTGTGTGTGTGTGTGTGTGTGTGTGTGTGTGTGTGTGTGCGCGCGCGCGTGAGTGTGTGTGTGTGTGTGTGTGTGTGTGTGTGTGTGTGTGTGTGTGTGTGTGTGTGTGTGTGTGTGTGTGTGTGTGTGTGTGTGTGTGTGTGTGTGTGTGTGTGTGTGTGTGTGTGTGTGTGTGTGTGTGTGTGTGTGTGAGAGAGCAGCGCGCTCCTTTCGGAAACGCGGCTGCTGCAGCGAGGGAAGTGACCTTCGTACTCTCTGCAACGTCAACGGAAACTTGCGGTAAAAGTCCAAGATGTACAAACCGCCCCCATCACGAGATAAGCGCGCGCGCACGAGAGACATCCCCTCTAGAGGAGCGCTCGCATCGCAACGCGCGGGGCGACGACCTTTAAAGCGCACCCTCCGCGCCCGTCGCACCATCTCGCTAGTGATAACAAGAACACGCAGAATCCACCGAGTTCGGAGTACCGCCAACGGTAAATGGTGTATACAAATAGCTCGCCGTTAGTAAACTGAATAACGTACTTTCTGTGGCCGAGTGCTTTCGCGCCACGTGCTGCGGAACGTGGGGTCGTAGGTTCGAATCCCGGCAATGAAACTTCTAGCTTTTTTTCTTTGCAATCTGTTAGTGTATATTTTACAACGTCATATCCGTGACGGAAATACGTCAGTGGAGCCGTGGTGGATCACGGCATAAAACACTTGCGTGTTAGAATATGTATTCACCACAGCAGTATTTACTCTAACAGAACCGCCATAGTCACAGATTCTCTGGCTTCAATCTTCACAGTAGCGGAAGGGCTCTGTTTTTTTTTTTCAATTTAAGCAATTTGAAATAAAAGTCGGTAGATTCCACTAAATTTTGTCACTGGTGGTTTTGCGCACTTGAATACAGTCTTGCAGTGAGCGCGCGCTATTGTTTTTTTTTTTGTCTCCCCCTAGCAAGGAGAATATGACCGCTGCGGTAACAGCTGATCACGATCCGACTGCCGGACTCGAGCCTGGAACGTCGTCCGTGGCATCGCGGTCGAGAACATCGCGGAGGACGCCGCCAAGAATGTCCACGCTGGATGAAGACGACGAGGCTGTGTAGGAGGGAGTGCGCGTGATACTCGTGCCCTTTGCAGCACCGCATTAAAGAGTTCCCAACGAAGTTGGAACGCCCTAAATGTTTCGGAGGCGCGTGATATCTCGCACAGGGTACAGATTCAGCGAGTGCCAAGGAAAATTGCGGCATTATTTTTTTCTAAAAGAGCCAAGTCCACTCTTAACGAAACTGGGAAAAACGCAGTTTTTTGCTACTGACAGTGTGGTACAGCTCCAACAATTTTTTGTCGGCGTGCTCATGTCACCAAAATAGCTCAAATCTATATTGCGGCTAAAATCTATATAGCCCACTATCATCGGTATTCATGAGTAAAATTTGGATTTGGCTCTTACAGATTGGAACATTTCATTTCGGCTTGAATGAGCTCGTAAAAGATGTCTAAATCGCGGCGAGTGAACTACAGAGCAATATTTTGCGACAATTATAACACCATCCTTGTGCTGCCGTCGGTGCCGTCCTTTGTTGCATGGGTGTAATGGCGATGACTAGAGTTGTAGAGCGAATGGTCCTTCCAGGCAAAAAGCGTACCATTCTGGACTCTCGTCAGCGTTTTCTTGTTCTTGACATCTACTGAAGGCCTTCAAAAAATGCTTCAGCTCTTCCTCTTCATCTTAGCTCGTTTAATGCCGCGCCATTTCGGATTCATTCATCTTCCTCAAGGAATATATCGGTGCCCAATATCTTCATTTCAGCTGTCTTCTATTTCAAGTATAACATCTTGGAGCGAAAGAAGGACATGATACCGAAGCGCAAAAGTCGAAAATAAACACTAAAATGCAGAAAGACGTAGGAAAGTCGGCCTCTTACTCTTTATATTCGAGTCTTGCTCTACAACATCATGTCCTTTAGTATGTACCAACTCGCTCAAAAAAAAACTAATTGGGGAACGAAAGCACGATAGGAAAGCAACAAGGAAACAAATGAAACAGACTGGATGCGGCCATGTTGCTTATTTTTGTCACGCGGTTGTTGACGCAGCGCTGGTTTAATGAATCTAGCTCAGTTTGATTCAAACAGATGAAGGATTTGTTCATTTTTTTATTCGAAACGACGTTTTTGAGTTCACATTGCAATCAGGAATTGCCACATTTTGATTACAATTGTTTTAAAAGTGAAAGATACTTAGGAGCGCTTTACGCTCCCGTGAAATTTAACCCAGCTTTGGTTCCTGGATTTGACTCTCTTAAGGCCTGACCACACGTACGCGTTGCAGCGCGTCAGCGCGCGGCGTGTAGACTAGTGATGCAGAACTATCGGTAAATGGCCTATCGATAGCATCGATAGTTTATTTTAAACTATTGATATTGTAAGGAAACTATCGATAGTACCATTATCGATAAACTATCGATAGTATTACCGATAGTGCAATCGATAGCACCATCGGTAGCATTACTACAGGTAATACTATTGATAGTGTTGCGAATAATTATGCCGTTGTTGGCCGACGATATTGCCAAAACGTTCACGATAGCCTACTATCAGCAATACTCAGTTCGTTTATGAGGAATATTTTGGCGAGAAAAAAATCATTTCTGCAGCGGAAATGTCGGATAATGTCCATCGAAAAAATTTATATTCAAAAGCAGTCAGTTACAGCTTTCAGCTAACAAGCTTAGCTCTTGATGTTTTTATGTTGGGACGTGAAACCCCAACAATTACTATTTGATATTTTTACTTTGATATCAGATAATGTAATATAAATTTGAAGCCACACAGTTCCGCCATGTGTAACGGCTTCCTTTCCGCTTCAGATGAACAGTTCAACTTAAGTATCATGTGTCAGCGAAACATTCTGGTGAAAGAACACGAGCATGTCAACTTTCTTGCCCTTCCGCCTGCTCCTCCTACGCCGCCATTTACCATACACTCGAGGAACGAAGTTTATGCTGCAATGAGTTCGCGCGGTTGATTTTATACTATCGATACTGTACTAACAAACTTACTATCGATAGCGCTATCGATAGTTTTTTCCTACCATCGATAGTTCAATAATCACTCAACTATCGATAGTATCGATAGTGCTATCCAGGGCTGGGCAAAGATACTTTGAAATTGTATCGCGATACGATACAAGATACTGAGGCAAGAAGTATTTGAGATACAGATACAAGATACTATCGCGATAATTGTATCCGAAACGATACTTGCCAATTGTATCTTAAGATACTTCGATACATTCGCAAGTTAGTTATTATATATCCATATGACGCAGTAGCAAACGCCAATGCACAAAAATGTCTGCTTGAATCCCGTTAACTCTGACCAATTTTTTTTTTCATTTGAATGAAATGTCTTTAGTATCTTAAAAGTTTTGTCTGTCTTGCTCAAAGTACATTAGTTCAATTCCGAAACAACTTACCGGGAAGAACTTCAATAAGAAGCCTTCGCACGATGGTGCAAATACCAGCGTGGAGTTTACCCTTGTCTGTAAACCACCACTACGCAATACCAGATCACCGGACAGGTGTACAGCAGCAACTAAGTTGGAAGCGAGTTTTGTAACGAATGGTGTATACGGGACATAAAACCGCAATGGCTGTTCATATTCTACGTATCTGCTGATGTAAAGCGTTCGTTATCGATATACTCACTAACGTGCGATCTTTGAACAATTTTTCTTAAACAAAAGAACATCTGCAACCCGGAAACGTCGCAGACGTATTGTATTGTCACGTGGTATAGCGGCGACTAATATGGCGGCAGTCAAATTGTATAAATGAAACTCTTTACTGAACTAACTTAAGGTAAGACAATAGAAAATTCATTGCCCATCGAAAATTGCCTGAAACGGCTCGTTGGGACGCTCATGAGAAAAACGGAGCATTTGGTAAATATATTTCTCGAATCCCTCATCTAAAATCTTCTCGAGGGCCCCCAAGCAACGTCTTTAAAACGGCTCCTAATAATATCTATTATTATAACGCAAACTCAACTTCGCTGCTTTCTTAAGCGGTAAGCAGAATGTTTGGTACTGTACACTCAAGACCCGCCACGGTGGTCTACTGGTTATGGTCAGTCAGTCAGTCAGTCAGTCAGTCAGTCAGTCAGTCAGTCAGTCAGTCAGTCAGTCAGTCAGTCAGTCAGTCAGTCAGTCAGTCAGTCAGTCAGTCAGTCAGTCAGTCAGGCAGTCAGTCAGTCAATCAATGAACTTTATTTATAAATTGTCCTGAGGAGCCAATTTCCCTCAAGAGGGAGGGTCGGCTGCGGGCCGCACCCACGTGGGGACAGGAAGAGCGAGCCTCTCCGCCAAATTGCGGGTCCTCTGGACAGCTCGGATTTGGACCTCCCGGTCCGAGCTGGTGATCGCCGTCCTCCAGGCGTCCTCTGTGCTGAGATTCTCGCAATCGCGCAGCGCCGTGCATTGCCAGATCATGTGGGCTAACGTGCATCGTCTCGTCACAATGAGGGAAGTGCGGCTTTATGCTGTCAATAAATTTGCTATACACTAAAGGCGACGGGTAAATACCCGTTTGCAGCATTCTTAAAGTGACTGACTGGGTCCTCGAGAGTTGCGGGTGCGGGAGTGGAAAGATACGCCTGGCCAATTGATAATGTTTGCTAATCTCATTAAAGGTGAGGAGAGAATCAAGCGGCCGGATGCCATCCCCAAAATTAGATGCCGATTGCCCGTCACGGTGGGACAGTTCGCGTGCGCGGGCATGGGCAAGCTCAATGGCATTGGGGATAACAGGGTGGACATCCTTGCCCATGTGGGCAGGAAACCAGGTGATGTTGCCGTCGATTTCTGTGCAATTTGGTCTTTTGGTAAGAATATGGGCCGCCTGCTCACAGATTGACCCGGTCATGAACGCTCGTGCAGCAGCCCGAGAATCAGTGAAAATGCGCGTGCGCATGGGTATCGCCACGGCCAGTGCTATAGCAGCCTGCTCTGCCCTGGCCGGCGTGGTATCTCGAAGAGATGCTGCTGTGAGGAGTTTACGGTGCTCAACTGCTGACCCGAAAGTCACGGGATCGAGTGCCGGCTGCGGCTGCCGCATTTTCCATGGAGGCAAAAATGCTTGAGGCCCGTGTACTTAGATCTAGGTGCACTTTAAAGAACCTCAGGTGGTCGAAATTTTCGGAGCCCTCCACGGCGTCTCTCATAATCATAACTTTGTTTTGGGACATTAAATCTTAAATAATAATTTTATTGTATAGTACCAAAGGCACGCTCATATAATTATATATTTGTTTTCAAAATCACCTTGGCAGAACAATAAACTCAAGTGAAGTATAAATGTGCAAACAGTAGGAGAAATAACGCAGACATTTAAAAGTTACAATAAAACAGAGAGCTTATTTTGGCAGCACGTTACAAAAGCGATATTGCAGCGACCACACCGGAAAAAACAATAAAGAGACCTAGGTACGGAATGCAACGGAACAGGTAAGAAAGCATTAGTGCTAATAATCAAATTATGATTTCAAAAATTCTTTGAATATATAATTAGCACGAAAAGAAATAATATGGCACACAGAGATATCTTTTGGCTTGTTCTATTAGCTCGAGCATCGGTATCGGTGGATGTATTGTCCTTAGAACGTTATTTACATATAGGTTAATGTCATCGAATGTAAGGCAAACGTACATCCACGAGATGCTTCAAATCGCTGATGTGTGAAAGCCATGAGACGCAAGGCAACTTCGTTCTTGCATACTGGGTGATTCCACGTAAGATCGAACAAACGACGGCTGGTCGACCTCTCAAATTTATTTCAAAATTTTATATATTATTCCCTGATGAGTGGAAAGAAGAGATCCTCAATTTGTTTTGCCGCCAAAAATTTTTTCGAACCACAGGAAATCAATAATGACGAAGAGGTGGAGTGGAGCGCTCATCCGCTCTGCTGTTCTGGCCAACTTTCGTTATGAATTGCACAAAATATATTAAAGTTAGGTAGCTGAAATTTCTTTACCTAAATATATGCATGTTTTTGCTTCTGCTCAGCTATTTTTAGTTTTTATGTGTAGTTTAGATGTTTTTATAAAAAACCTCAAAAATGGACGAATCGGCAAATTTTTCTTTACTTTGAAGGTCTTTATCTCAAAAAAGCCTTGTAGCAGAGCGACAAAAATTCTGCATTACGTTCTTCGCATACTTATCTACCAAACTGCCAAATCTTGTATTTATGTAACTTTTCGGGAAAGAGATATCATCGGGCTAAGTTCAAGAAAACACCGAACAATGAAAACTTCTGACGACAATTAAAAAAAAAACCATTTTTTAAATTTCTTAAACTTTGTCCACTTATTCTCCTCCACATCCGTTTTCACAATCATTAAAAACATGTTGCATAATGTCGTTGCACTAATAGTTACGGCCCCTCCAATGAGACTCTTAGGCAAGGATAGGCAATTCCGACTTCTTGCCCAGCAAGTGTATAAAATGCAGGCAGGATTGAATTTCTTTTTATTAAAAGGTCAGCAGGTACCTAAAAAGGTGTCGCCTGCACTAACGACTTTAATTTTGAAATTATTTGGCCACTGCAGCGGCCACGAGCGCGGAGCTACCGAGTAGGCGCGCGCGCACCCGAGATGCTCGTTGTAAGAGACGGCGCAGTTTGAGCTCGTTTTCGTGTCCTCAGACCGATTGAGTTCGAAACAGCAGCACCTCTCGGGTGTCTTGAACGCACGTGCACCGGTAGTCGCAGTGATCTGGTTAATTGTGTCGCTTTCTTTTTCAGGGGCATAAGAATGTCATCGTTAAACTGTGCGTTCCGTGAAGATCTTTCATTGCAGTGGTAGCAAAAGCACGCGTAGCACAAGTAGTCCGTCTCACTGACAGTCACTGATCTTTCGGGCGTTAAACGTTCCTTCAAAGCATTTATGTCTAGGTCGGTAACTCTCCGAAATTTTGGCTTCTTTGCAATAATTAAAGGAGTACTGACACGATTTTGAGACATCGCAAAAGGGACATTTTTTGCTTCGTTGGTATGCAGTGTCAACGCTGTCCACACACTGGAGTCGGAGAACACGTATAAAATATTTTAATTTGACTTTGAAGTTTTTGTCGCTGAGCATCTGCAAGCCAGCTCCGCTGCAAGGACATTATCCCGACGAGTCGAGACAGTTCCTCTGAGTTCGCGAGTTCTGCGTCCTGCATGCAGCTTAAATCGTAGAAATCACTGTCAGGGTCACTGGACGACAATTCACTCATCGTTGTCTGTTGCACCACGAGCAGATGACGGATTTCCCGCTAGTACGTCGCGAATTTCTGTATCTCCGTGACGTCACACTGCTATGAAACGACACTGAGAAGCCACCCCCCTCGATGTCGAAACCGAAAGTGTCTTTTTAAGGTGGCGCTAATTAAAATATATAGGATGCATTCCCAGGCACCACAATAGTCGTTTTAGGTTTCTCGACACCAGTATTTTTATTTAGAGCAACAATCCGAATTTTTTAAAAATTCGTGTCAGTACTCCTTTAAGCTTCTTGTGCTTCGAAAGGTGGTCTCCACAATAGACTCATTCAGAGCTATACTTTCTCGTCATGAGACGCACAGGAGGAGTAGAGTAAGAGCAAAGCACAAGAACTATCCGCGCCGAATGAAGTGTGAACAGCGCACCGAACGCGCGGCCAGTTCACGCCGTCTGCTGCCGACATCTAATATAGACAAGCGCATCCGGTTACCGATAGTTTTGCTTTTCTTTCCTTTGACAATCCATATTTTGCTTTGCCACTGGAGCGCCACGTTCATGCTTTCCACTGATCGCAACTGGCGCAGCGCAGTTTCTGTGGCAGCAGCGTGCGTGAAGAGAGCGCTCATAGCTCCCTTATAGAGTTTTCATCTTGCTTCCATCTCCGCCGTGTTATCAGCGCCTAGCTAAGATGCGAACAGAGGGCGGATAGAATAGCGAAGCTCCAGTGCACGTGCGTTCAAGTCACCCGAGAGGTGTTACTGTTTCGAACTCAATCGGTCTGAGGACGCGAGAATGAGCTCTCACTGCGCCGTCTCTTACAACGAGCATCTCGGGTGCGCGCGCGCCTACTCGGTAGCTCCGCGCTCGTGGCCGCTGCAGTGACCAAATAATTTCAAAATTAACGTCGTCAGTGCAGGCGACACCTTTTTAGGTACCTGCTGACCTTTTAATAAAAAGAAATTCAATCCTGCCTGCATTTTATACACTTGCTGGGCAAGAAGTCGGAATTGCCCATCCTTGCCTAAGAGTCTCATTGGAGGGGCCGTAACTATTAGTGCAACGACATTATGCAACATGTTTTTAATGATTGTGAAAGCTGATGTGAAGGAGAATAAGTGGACAAAGTTTAAGAAATTTAAAAAATGGGTTTTTTTTTTAATTGTCGTCAGAAGTTTTCATCGTTCGGTGTTTTCTTGAACTTAGCCCGATGATATCCCTTTACTGAAAAGTTATATAAATACAAGATTTGGCAGTTTCGTAGATAAACATGCGAAGAACGTAATGCGAAATTTTTGTACCTCTTCTACAAGGCTTTTTTGAGATAAAGACCTTCAAAGTAAAGAAAATTTGGCCGATTTGGTCATTTTTGAGGTTTTTTATAAAAACATATACTCTACATATAAAAACTAAAAATCCCTGAGCAGAAGCAAAAACATGCATATATTAAGGTAAATAAATTTCAGCTACCTAACTTTAATATATTTTGTGCAATTCATAACGAAAGTTGGCCAAAACAGCAGAGCGGATGAGCGCTCCACTCCACCTCTTCGTCATTATTGATTTCCTGTGGTTCGAAAAAATTTTTGGTGGCAAAACAAATTGCGGATCTCTTCTTTCCACTCATCAGGCAATAATATATAAAATTTTGAAATAAATTTGAGAGGTCGACCAGCCATCGTTTGTTCGATCTTACGTGGAATCACCCTACTTCAGATTTCGTTACGAAGCACCACGCAAGAGAATCTTCAATTACGACACGAAAGCGGCATAATAATTTGCGTAATAGGCGCTGCACTCATACGCGATGCAGGGCCGTGGCTAAGAGCAAGTGTCATGGAACTGACACAACTAAAAAGAACAAAAAATCGAGAAAACAAAAGCTACGTGGGCTGGACGTAGACGTTCGCGCGCTTGTTTGTGTGGAGACTGCGCGAGCTGCCACATGACTCTACTCCACCAATAGGGACGCGCAGACCTCGTCGCCTGCCCTCAGTAAAAGACTCCGGCAGAAAAATAAAATTATGTTGCCGCCCTTAGTTTTATACAGGTGGCTCAGTGGCGCCAGTACCAGCTTGAGAAGCAGAGTTCAGCCAGCGATAATTGCTTCGCATAGTGGTGTTGCGATAGCGGTATCTTGTATCTTAAGATACACGATACATTATTGAATGTATTGGAAATACACATACAGATACTCATTTTGCGAGACGTATCGCGATACAGATACAAGATACCCGTTGAGTATCTAAGATAGTATCTAAGATACATGTATCTTCGATACTGCCCAGCACTGGTGCTATCGATAGTTACTGCATCACTAGTTTAGACTCAGCACCGCGTCCTCTCCCTGTGGAGAGAGAGGGCGCGCAGCTTCGTGTAGCCGCGTCCCCTCTCCCTCTATAGGGAGAGGGCGTTTCGACGAGTCTACACGCCACGCGCTGCAACGCGTACGTGTGGTCAGGCCTTTGGGGACAAAAACACCACAATTGCACGCAGGCACACGCAATCGCAGATATTCGCAATTTGTGCATGCGTAGAAGCGCGAAAAGTCGATGACTTGCATGCGCCAGTCAGCGACTTTCTTTTTTTAAATGCGAAGCATTTCTTAACGAACCTTTGGCGCTTTGAGCGTTTCTATCTACATATCTCTCTTGCCGCCTACGTCTGGGTGCACCCGTGATCGCCTCCTTAACCTGGTGTAGACCAAAATTGGCATGGGAGCGTAAGAGGATTTGGCGAATATGACTGTCGGGCCATGACATGAATAACGTGAAAATCCTGTCGCGTACGTCGTCAAAACCTTTCCTCCAGACACGTGTGGTACATACCCGTTTACCGCGGGCCGCGGTGTACGGGTATGCGCCACAGGTGACTGACACTTTATATCTACCCAGGAACGGTGAGAACAGACATTGGTAATTTAAATGCGAGAGCGTTGAGAAAAACCGACATCGGCAGCGTTGACCCGACGAATGGAAAGAACAAGAATTAGGATCCCAGCAGGAATCCAACCCAAGCACCCTGCGTGGCAATCAGGTATTCTAACACAGAGCCACGCCAGGTCTATAAACTGGTTTGGAAAAACAGCCCATGCAGGCGTAATGTCGGTGCAACATCAATTGTGGTTGTGGTGCTGGCTATCTAATTTTACAAGAAAGCAATAAACACTACATATGTACTCCTATGATATAGGCGTCACGTCGAATTAACGTCAATTGTGGTTCCAGTGTTGGCTCTGCTTTTATAGCCGTCTAATAAACATTAAATTTCTATTCCTATGATTCAGCAAGCTGTATTGAAGCATTGCTCGACCCCGGAGGAATACATTAACGAAAGTTACATATGATATTCGCATGATTGCACCGTAAAGTGCACTTAGTTTCGATAATACTGACGTATGCACTCTAACGTGAGGACTGACGTGACGTCGTACCGTTAGTTACCCTTTAAACGCCGGTGTTGTCGACGTGCCTGGTAAGCCCACGATGTGCACACAGCTACTACACGTACAAAAATCCACCTCGAAACGCTTGGTTCAAAGCCATAAAGTACAGCATTCGCTGTCTGCTTCGCATGAAACCAATTCCCAGAATGCGTGGGATCTGCCGAATTTTTTTAAACAACCTTCTATGATTAGGAAGAGTCATAAAAAGTCAGGAGAAGCAGTGACTCCTTCAAGACCCAAATACTGCAGCGAGGACTTAACGACAACTTGCCCTAAAAGATTATGTAGTGTCGTCTTGACGTTGCTAAGAGTTATTGAAACTCTACCCATCTTTCGAAGTATACTGTCAACCATTTTTTTTTCTTAATGGTCCTCATTGAGTAACACTGCATTGCGGTTAAGTTCAACAGATGGCCGAAGGGGCAGTTTACCCAGTTACTGGAACTCCGGCAACGGCAGTTTTGTTACTACTTATAGAATAATTGACTACCCACCAATGCTTTCAGCTGAAGAAGATTAAAGAAACTTCAGCAACAACTTCTTTGTTAAACTCGCTCCTTTCTTGTTTAACGAAGTGGCTTTCACGCATTTTCGAGTGAAGCATAAAAAGCTCCTTATTGATTTTGCGGGCGTCATTGCTTGAGGACTACAAAAGAAAAAGAAAAGAAAAGAAGAAAAAATCACCATGGTGCCAAAACAGTACGAGTACTTTTCCTTTACTGTTTTGTTGTGCAGTTTACTGCGACAGCAGTTAAGAACTCGAAATTAGGTTTGTCTTGTTCCCGTCCCGTCCATTCATTCATCGACGTTTTTACGTTGTCCAATCCCACATAGAGGGCATGAGCCATCACTAGGGAAATAGAAAATAAGAATAATGCAAGTCGGGTAGTTGTTGGAAAGCGCTGCTATCGCAACACACGAGTTCAGATTTGTAGGACTCGCTGAGCGGCTGCTGTCTTCTTTCTTTACTTTCCGCCTTAAGTTGAATGAACCCAGCAGGCTGCAAGCGGCTGTGACTTCTGCGTGTTGATCTGACACGATATATTTTTAGTCAAATTTCTCAAACTTCCGAGCACGCACCTTATTCGCAGATGGCTGAACGGCTGAAAAATGTGATGGTGGGCATGGCCATACGGAGGCAATTGGCCGATGCACCGCAAATGTGAACCACGTTTAGACAGGCGAACTCTCTAAATCCGGACGGTATATATTTCTCTAACATAAGTATTGTCGGCGTTACAGAAGAAACAGCGTCTTGTTTCGTTTTCTGTCATACCTTTTATGCTGAGTAGGCGTCCCAAATCCTAGCACATTGTTATCGACGGCGAGCGGCACACTTGCCTCGTAGGCTACGAGCGTGTTTGGACGTACCCTGTTTTCAGAAGTGCTTGCTTGTATAGCATGTTATCGTCAGCTTACTACTAAGAATTCCTGTGAAATTCCCGCACTGGTGTTGTACACGACGTTCAGCGTTTTTCAGTGTGCCTGGCAGAGAAACGTGACCGTCCGAAGGTGTCACGGGACTTTGTGTATTGCGCTTGCATACAGCTAAGAATTTAAATAGGCAGCTCACTCTATGAATCGCGGAAATATTGGGCTGTGCCTTATTTTGCCTTTCGACAACTAGTTTAAAAAACTGCACTTTCTACAAGTGACGAAAAAAAAAATGAAGCCGGCAGGTGCATTGGTTGCTTTGCGAGCACTTCAGATGGCTTAATCCATATGTTGGGTCAATGCCTCCATAATCAAAGCAATACGGCACACGTTGACAAGAGCAATGGTACGGCAGGCAATCATAAATGTACAAACAAAGCTTACGGGAAGAAGGTTGGTTGGTGTATTCAACGTCCCAGAGCGACTCAAGCTATCAGAGACGCCGTAGTCGGAGGCTCTGCCTAATTTCAACCACCTGGAATTATTTAAAGCGCGCTGACATCTCATAGAACACGAGACTCCAGCATTTTGCCTTCATCGAAATGCGACCGCCGCGGCTGTGATCGAACCCGCGTTTTTCGGGTCAGCATGCATCCGAGCAACATAACTAGGCGGCCTCACAGGAAGAGTAAATGGTTTATTTGAAATTGTAGGAAACCGAAGCTAAGAGATGGGTGGTACCGTTTTCAACGTGAGGGTGAGGGGGAAAAGCCACAGGCGTTGCCACCTCTGGCCACGAACGCCCAGTTTCAATCATGTTATAGAAACCGTCTTGAACTTCGTGTTAAGGAAAACTGTCATTCTTTACTGCTGTACTCTTGGGCTCGTGAGAATTCCCTCTTTCCCAAGAGGTTTCAGTAAAACTTGCTTGTTTCAGTGTTCTTGCGCAGCGCTTTGTAGATAAATTTGGCATCTCGCTCCTATTTGCGTGTCTTCTTTGCTGGGGCGGTAGAGTGACCGAATATATACAGGGTGGGCGGAAAGTAGCTCACCATTCAGAACTGTTTTGTAATAATACTTAGCCAATTTTAATAAACAAAGAATATGTTCCTTACAGCCACAGAATTGTTATGCATTGCTAAAGTTTCTTTTACGCACCATCGACCTGCCACGGTGGTCTAGTGGTTATGGTGCTCGACTGCTGACCCGCAGGTCGCGGGATCGAATCCCGGCTGCGGCGGCCGCGTTTTCGATGGAAACGAAAATGCTTGAGGCCCGTGTACTTAGGTTTAAGTGCACGTTATAGAACACCAGATGGTCCAAATTTGCGCAGCCCTCTACTACGGCGTCTCTCATAATCAAATCGTGGTTTTAGGACGTTAAACACCAATAATTATTATTGCTGTAAGCACCGTCGCTATTCACTAATTCTTTTGTAAACGACTGGGGGTGTTTTCGGCGCACTTCTGCAAGTATTCATGTGGTGCGTTTGCAAAAACTTGCCGAATTGGCCCCTCGAATTCGATACAATTTTCGTATTGTGCGATAAAATTCCTCTCTATAGTTCACCCCAAGAGAAACAAGTCGTTGGGCGTCAGGGATCCTTGCAGGCCATTTTAGGGGGGGGGGGACCTAAACCAGCCGGCTTGAAAAATGTGTTCCGAATAACGGACGGACTCACAGCTTTTGTTGAGGTCATGTCTGTAATATCTCCAATGACATAGATGAAATGTGTAATAAATCATCCGATTGTAAGAAACAAGTTGTTTTTTTTTTGTTTTTTTTTTTGCAGCAAAGCTGTCTTAGGCTATACCCTGTGCCGTCGTCGTTGTTGTAGTAGCAGTAGTAGTATATTAGGCGTCACTCAGGTCACGTGACCAGAGGAGGGAGTGAATAAAGAAATAAAACGAAGTGATGATTACGATGCTAAATGATGATGATGATGATTATGATGATGATGATGATGATGATGATGATGACGTACGTGATCTCGCTAGCCAATCACAAACTGTCGCACGCGTACAGCTTCGCTGTCTGACAGTCTTCACGGCGTGGTACTGGCTGAACTTTCTTTCTTTCTTTCTTTCTTTCTTTCTTTCTTTCTTTCTTTCTTTCTTTCTTTCTTTCTTTCTTTCTTTATATCGCATTACGCAATGCTCCCTCCCAACTTACCCGCCGTGGTGGTCTAGCGGTTATGGTTCTCGAATGCTGTCCCGAAGGTCGCGGGATCGAATCCCTGCCGCGGCGGCCGCATTTTCGATGGAGGCGAAAATGCTAGAGACCCGTGTACTCGGATTTAGGTGCACGTTTAAGGACCCCCAGCTGGTCTAAATTTTCGGAGCCCTCCCCTACGGCGTCCCTCATGATCATATCGTGGTTTCGGGACGTAAAACCATAACAATTATTATCCCTCCTAAAAAATTTTAGATGCGAAGTAAGGCCGAGCTCAATCCGGTGGTGTGCGGCGTGACCACCCTTACTGCGCATGCGCATACCCTCTCCACACACCACCTCTCCACTCACCCTCTCCCCTTCCCCTCTCCACATTCCCTCTCCCCTCCCCTCTCCACTTTCCCTCTCCCATACCCCTCTCCCCTCCCCCTTTCCACTCTTCCTCTGAAACGCGGGCTAGACATGCCGAAATTCTCTCCTGCGCAACGCCGCGATGAGCTCGAGCGCATGCGCGTCCCCTCCCCTTGTCTCTCCTCTCCTACGCTGCCCCCCTCTCGCCCGCCTGTCCACCGCGTTCCCCGCTCGCCCTGTGAGAATTAACGGCCAGGCTAAATGGAAGATACGACGCGCGTAGCGTCCCTCTTCGCGTTCCACGACGCGAGGTCGGTAGCATGCCCAACGAACGCCAACGGAACGCGATCGTGCAAGTGCTCCGGCTTCGCATCGCCTCATGGTCCCCTTTAGCGGGAGATGGTGTAATTTTTTTAATTAAAACTGTTTAAGTACTATAAAATTTACAAACAATTCTTAGTAGGTAGTTACTCTATATTGTACCCGTTTCGCCGCGCCATCGCCGGATCTCGCAGCACAAGACAAAAAGGGGACGCGAAGTGGGCCGTCCTTTAAGCAATGCGAATCGACCAACCGCGGAGCAAATGAGCGAGGTGATCGTTCGAAATACAGCTGCGGCAGTCATTACTCTTCCTACGCGCCCCGTTATACAGCGCAGCTATGCAGCAGAGAAGAAGCAGCGAAGAAAAAAAACGCAAGAGCGATGCAATCAAACCCACGGGCACTTGTTGCAGGAACCTGCGGGCGCCGAATGCTCCCGAAGCTTCCTGTATGACACAAGCATAAAAGCGCTCACGCTGCTCAGTGCTTAAGTGGCCGCAGAACAGGAAAAGCAGTGAAGCATTTCCTTTGGTTGTATGCCAAGCACAGTGCAGACAGACGTATATATCCGAAACGCTTCAGGACGGTCACGGTATCCCCGAACCAATTTCACGCCCGCTTCCTCTAAAACGAACCAAAGAGCGAGAGAGGAAATGTAAATTAAACATAAAAGCGCCGCTCTCATCCATCTACTTGTTCGGTCAGCTTTTTTTTTCGTTGTTTTTTTCTTTCGCTATTCAGCATTACAAGGCTGCGTCTTTCAGGTAGATGCACCGTGCACACCTTTTTTTTTTTTGCATTCTTTCTCAGCAGTGAAAAATATGGAGAAGGAGAAGAGCAGTGCATCAATTCTTTAGTTTAAGAGACAGAGAGAAAGGAAGTGACAGACTGCGGGCGAAGACGGGCAAGTATTTTCGCAACGTGAAACACCGTTTGAATCCAAGAAGCTAACTCATCAAGCGGCCGAGATTTCATTTCCACGCAATTAGTTTCCTTGGCGTTGATACTCTCCAGATCTCGAGCACCTTTCGAGGAGGGAAAACCGCGCGCGAGCGGCTAGTGCACCGAAAGGCTGAGCGAGGCCGATGAACGGGGCGGTAATGTTGGCAACGCTCGGTCGGCGCCGCCCTCCATCAGCACGCACGGTTGAAAGAGAAACCAATTAACGAGAAGGCGTTAATATTCATATAGGATGTCGGAACGGGCGACCAGGGTTATGGACGGCGCACGACTGTGCCATTTTTTGCTAGTACAATGGGGGAGAGAACAAGGGTTTGCTTTTGTCTGTGTGTATAGTGCTTCAATAAATGTGTCCGAAAATCCTCAAAAATAAGCGAAATGCAATATTTGCCTGCTGCCTTCATAATTACTTTTTCTATAGCGGCAGACACCTTAAGACGACCAGAGATATCAGGTATGGGAGTAATTTAAGAAATTTAATTCACTTTTAATTCGTGGAGATATGCGGTTGGTTCAAATGGGAGAATTGAAGCCCTCCCTCCGAAGAGCCCATTGCCGCTTTGAGATTTCGATGAAGCGGCCTTTATAGCAATTATTGCGGAGTAACGAAATTCCACCAAATTCACCGGCGCAACTGAAATCGAAACGTACATGTGCGCAACTAGCACACGACCAGAATGGCGTCACTGTTCGCGACAACGATTGCAGGGGTGTTACTTATTCTGCATTCGTTAACGTATGTACGATAACGCTTCGGTAAAATCGAATTGTAAATGTAAGGCATTGATAAGGCTTCGAAAATGGATTTAGAGTGTGCATCGCCTGGAACGCCTGTAGTTATACGCACAGCTTTTTTTTTTTCTGCACTCTACACAAGTTCTTTTCCGTTGTGGTGCGTCATACCGGATGACAATTAGTGCAGATAAAAATAGAGAATTATATAATAGGTGTTAATTCTTTGCGGCAAGAGAAAACGCAAAAGCGATCCCATACAATACGAGAACGTTTAGCATGGACAAGCTCAGCCTGATTGTTTCATAGCATGGTTTCGTAAGAAAACAGGTAGGTCGTGCGCTAATTGCAAGCCATTCACACTCTTTGGGGAAACAAAAGTGTTGGGGCGTGCCAGAGAAAAAAGGGCACGTGAATTATTGGAAGCGTCTGTCACCTTGAGGCTTGGTCCACATAAGTGCGTTAGTGAACCCTCTGTTTATCTACACAAAAAAAGAGCTAGAATTTTTAGTGTAGATAAATGGCCTTTAATACAGTGTGTGATACTGCCGTGAGTGCTTGTGCGCATGTGTGTCGTCAGAAGTGGAAGTGTGAGCCCGTCCTGTCAACTTCTTCTACTTGTGTTCCGTCACCCGCGCGGTTTTATTTCAGTTTCATTGGATCAAAAGATTGAAAAAAAAAAAAACGGAATAGATGATTCCAAAACGCGGCCTCTTCCCTCTATTTCTGCGAGCTCATGTGATGGATAAGGTGTTATGAAAGCGAGACTTATCAGCATACGCTTAAATTGAATAACGCTGAGAAGCTCCCACATTCACCGTGTTTTCATATGTTTCAAGCACGAATTTAAGCGCGCACACGTTTCACAAGGGACGCCATTTCGATATATATGGCTAGCAATGAAAAAAAGAAATCAGATGCCCTTCTTTTATCGGGAAAATGGAGGCAAGCGAAGCTTGATGTGTGCGTGTCTGACCTACTTTTCTTTCTTTCTTTCTTTCTTTCTTTCTTTCTTTCTTTCTTTCTTTCTTTCTTTCTTTCTTTCTTTCTTTCTTTCTTTCTTTCTTTCTTTCTTTCTTTCATCAGCCCTTTCCTTTCCCGGCGTAAACGAAACGGCTCTGATTGGTTGCGGGCGTGGCGTGAGGAAGCATCTCCGCATTTGGCATCGTGCCTAATGACCACGGAGCAAGAATTCTTGAGGAGGCGAAACTGCGCTCGCTCGGGCGCCCTAATAAAGTCACGAAATCGGGCACAGCGCTCACGCGCCCTCTGTCGTGAGAGTCCGCTAGCGGAGAAGGAAAAATGCACGCGTCCCTCTCACCGCGCTCTGCGACGAACTCGTCGGTTCAAGGCGCTGCGCCGTGCTCCCGTCCGGGCTGCAGAAATTAGGCGCCTTTTCCTCTTCAAACCACTACCACCACCACCACCATTCGTCGCCGATTCGCCGTTCGCGCTTCACGCCCGAATGGATGTGTTTTTGTGCGTCCTCGCCGGCTCCATATTTTAACGTGACAGCGTTAAAGAGCCTGTTTCGCAGAAATACCGGTGTCCGTGTCGGTGAGGCTAGCAACTGAGAAGGCGATGCGCACGGGGCCCGATTACGCTATCGCGTTCTACTCTTAAAGGCGAAGCTCAAGCGCACTCCAAGTTTTTTCGGTAAATTAACGAGAAAAATGGCGTCACATGCAGGAAAATTACCACCGTGATATTTTTTGTACAACGTGAAATCTATAATTTTTGATAACGTGAACTCAATGAGTTGGGTATAATTTATTTCAACGAATAATGGGACTTACCCTATATGCCATCAATTCAGATTTAGGTTGTTGCGGCGGCCGCATTTAGATGGAGGCGAAATGCTAAAGGCCCGTGTGCTTACATTTAGGTGCACGTTACAAAACCCCAGGTGGTTGAAATTTCACATTGTCTTTTTTGAGAACAGCAGACAAGTATCCGGAACAGAGCGCGGAAAGATTGAAGGCACGGCGTCTCATAACAACACTGGCCGTTTCGGTTTGTCAAGGAGAACTTCGCCACCAAGTTCACCGTAATAGCGCCGCCTGTCTATGTCACTGTCCGAGAAGTGCTTCTCGCAAACGTAGTCACGAGGCGTTAGCTGTCGGTCTTTTCTTGGTATGGCGCGAGCCCACGCTTCCAACCTCACTGCGTCACTAGGAACTTCGAAGGTAATTACCTTCTCCTTGCAGGACGCGTACCCACTGCTGCAGTTCGGCACGACACATTTCCGCCCCATCCTGAAGAAGCACTGGTCGAAATCTGCAAAGCACCCTCCTTTGCCGCGGCTTGAAAAGCGCGCGCAAACATCGAGGAGTCGGCGCCGCCGGCGCAACGCGCGGAAGCCACTGAGAGCGCTAAAGAGAAAGAAAGCAGCAAAAGCGAAGGGAACTTTCCGTCCCAAGGCCACCTGCGCATGCGCGCGCACAACATGCGAGAGAGGAGCGAGGATCGCGTGCATGCGGCGGATGCGGCGGCAGACGTCGTCTGCTCAGGGCCCACTACTAGCAGTTCGTTCCAAGCGCTGTACGGCCTATAATTCTGGCAGTATCGATTAGGAACAGCAGCTAAAGTATCTGCCATATCTACCGATTGATGTTACAGACGGAAATCTTAGAAATTTTACATTTTACGAGGCGCTATCACGATTTTTATGCGTCGCGTCCATAGAAGAGCATGTAAAAGATGGCAACAGGCCGAAAGCGTCATCTGTCGTGCTTCGGCGTAACCGCATTCTGCCGTGACGCTATCGCGCCGCCCTCGCGCGCTGCCGCGGCCGAAAGATTCTCCTCCTCAAATACTTCTTTCTCCGTGCTAATGACTCACGTTCCGGCGCCGGCGCCGGAACGTGAGGTCATGCGTTCATATTAAAGGGGTCATGAAGCACCCCTTGGGCTGATTGAAAAAACACATCCTGCGGAAAGCTGACACGGCTATGAACTGCTCTGCCAAATATTACAGTCGTGCGCGCCGCGTAATGGCCACAAGCGGAGCGCGAAGTTGCCGTTTCCCCAGGCACCCTCTTTTCAAACAGAGGCCGGTTCTCACTCTCGTCGGTGGGCGGGGCGTCTGTCCGCTGTACGTCGCAAGAGACATAGCATGCTTATTGGCCGATAGCCGACGTAAATCGAGAGCGGCGTTCGGATCAGATGCGCTTCTTGCCGCGGGGTGCCACCACTTGCCGGCGCCGCACTCCTCAGTACACGGTAGCCGCACTCGCGCAAGCGAATCACAGCGGGAGAGCGATCGCGTTTCATGACGCGCGCTGGCGTAACTTCTTTCCCCCATGCCATCCCTCCCTGTCTAGCTTCCAGTGCGCTCGTCGGCACGAGAAAAGAGAGAGGGCGCTGGGAGCGTGCGCCAAACCCCCGTAACTCCGCTGATTCTTGACGGATTCGAGAAATTTTTGCGGCAATCGATTCGGGAGGCAGTACACTCCGATACTGAGGCCGTTAAATCATTACTTGGAAAAGTGGTTCATGACCCCTTTAAGGCAACAGTGAAATGTGGCAACGTGAAATGACAAAAGCCCTCAATAAAAGATCAGATTGCCACATCAAAAACGGTTGATTGCCGGCAAGCCCACGACCGAGAGAGCATCAATTATTGGAAAACGGCGCGTACAAATACGTATGTCACCGGCGCTCGTTCGAGGGCCGCTTTTAATGATTCGTTCCGGCACGTGCGCCGGGTTCTTTTTTCTTTTTTTGCTTACGACAACTCCGCCACTGAAATCTAGCCCATAGCAAGCCTCGCTTGAAAGTATGTGCTCTCAACTTTATTCTTCAGCAGCTCCTTACGATATCTAGTGTTACATAAACGAGCAAAAAACAAACGCCCACCATTCAAAGAAGTGCGGAGCATCACAGGACCTCAAGTTCTCAAAGCCTCAGAAACATGACAAACAAACAAAGCGATGGACGAGCTGCATGGTCTCGCCATCTTTTTATTTACTATCTATTTTTATTTGTTGCAAATATGCGCTTGAAAAGCACAGCTCGTCTTTCGTCCTTAAAGGGTTTTAACACCCTACTCCAAAAGCTGTCTACCTTAAAGTTTAAGAAATTTGTTAACGTGAACAATGTTATAACTTCACAATATCGCTTTGTTCCAAATAAGTCTACACCAAAATCAAAACTTTATTAGAACTATAACGAAACTTATACGACATTTATTTATATACAGCAGAGTGTCCCGACGTCAAAGAAGGCGATGGCTTCGAAACTTATTTAAATTGCGACTACACCTTTATCAAGCCTTTCACAGAAAAATTAAGCCCATCCAACTAGCAGTTGCGCTGTTTCTAGACATCGTGCAAACAGTCTACCAGACTAAACACTACAGCAGAAATTGGAAGGGAGTAGGTTTAATGAGAACATTTTATATTAGTTACCTATCCTCCTGTAAACGCTATGTAGTATTTATTTCGTATCAGTAGTTAAAAACATACGGGCATACCACAGGGCTCCACAGGTACCACAGGAGTCTAGCAAAAACTAAGTACCGTATTTACACGATTGTAAGTCGGATTAAATGTAGGTCGACCCCCCTAAAATTGTCCATAAAAAAGGGTGAGCGCATTTCATAAAGGAAAGTTATTTACGATGTCGCTGAAATAAACAAACTGAAATTCTGGTGTGCAAAAGTGGCTTTACGGCAGTGCTTTACAGCTATGCAGGAAAGCTAGCTTCGCGGCAATACGCGGATATGTTTTTTTAGAAAATTTTCCGCGAATCGTCTCTGAAGGTGCGGGTTATAAACGAGAAAATACGGTATATGTTACAACTAGAACCGGAACGTAAACATGATATCGTAACAATGCCGCAGCATGCCTGATTTCTCTTTTTTTTTTTTCCGGTTGTAAGTCGACAACCGAAACTATTTTTGGTTTCGATTGTAAGTCGACCCCCCAACTTCAATTTCAAATTTTGATAAAATGGGTCAACCTACAATCGTGCAAATACGGTATGTTATTTTTTATTCAAGACATATGACGCTGAGCTATACAGTTTAATTTCCCTCTCACAGACATCACTTCAAGTGTTGTTTTAGGGGCGAAGCTCCTTAAGGCGGCACCCGTTCGTCCCTCGTAGTCGTAGTAGTAGTGCGTAACCAGTGGTAACGCTAGTACCAGATCTTGACCTCCAAGGTGGTGCCGGTGGGAGATTTTTCCTGTGCGTTGTTGAACAATAAAAAATTCGCAGCGTGCGCGTTAACTAAAAGCCGAATTCTTCTGTCTCTCATTCCCCATTAGCAGCCATTGGCATGTTCCACTAGGAAACGTTAGTAGAAGTAGAAGTGTAAGTGTTAGCTAAAAGCCGACTTCTACTGTCTCTCATTCCCTTTAGCAGCCATTGTTTACCTCCAAGGTAGTGCCTGGTGAGATTTCTCCTGTGCGTGATTAAACAATAAAAATTTTGTTCAAAACGCCGTTGATTGATGAAATAAACCAACGAAAGACGCCAGATGTTCTCTAAAAGCAAAACGAACGAACGCCAGATGTTTCTAAAGCAAAACGAAAAGACGCCAGCTGCTTAACGAAAGACGTCAGATGTTTTCTAAAGCAATGGTTTTCTAAACAATGAAAATTCACAGCGTACATGTAAAATTAAAGTGAACTGCAGGTCGTCATAACTCATCGAACCTTTAGTATAAACGCGCCCGATCTCACGTCGGTGATGATGTACTGGGCTGAATTCACGGAAGATTCACGGTTTACCGATGAACCTCCGCAGCTTCGCCCACTCATCATCATTCACTCCGTGGATATGCTGTGATTTTTTTATTGGTTTGTTAACGTACTTGGGCTTATTTATCACGTCATTTACACGAAAACAGTATTTACTCTCTACCTTGCATTGACGAAGCCAAAGGGAAGGAGAGTACAACCCGCCCTGGCACCCAGCAAACTACGACATGCTGTTTGAGTGTGTAGACCGTGCATAAAATTGAGTAGAGCTAGACAAGGACAGGATTTTTGTGCTTTTTAAAAGTTTTCAAAGCTCTTACAACGCTTAAGGAATCAGTGTAAATAACTGCGTGGTGTAAGCTTATTTCTTTAATGTGTTTAACGGCCGCCTGCATCGCATAAGCCTCTGCTACGAAAATGCTCGTGTTGGGGTGGAGAACACCAGCGTCTGGAAAGGATGGATCGACTGCGGCGTAAGACAAACCATCGTTAGACTTTGAAGCATCTGTAAAAAATTCAGGGTAAGAGTATTTATGTTATAGTTCGAGGAAGCACACTCGGGTGTCAATGGTACGTGCTTCGTAGCTTCAATGAAAGATACATCGCAGTCTATAAGCTGCCACTGCCATGGTGGCAGCCGGGCGGGAGCCATCACGCGAGGCTCGAAATGTGGGACTCCCATTTCCTCGGCAAGACATCGTACGCGCAGCGAGTTGGGCTCTCTCAATGCAGGACGGCTGCGAAAGAGACGAGGACTAGACAGATCATGCATAACACAATATGCTGGATGTTCACTGTTAGCATTGACTTTCGAAAAATATACGGAGGAAATGTAGGCTCTCTGAAAATGGATGGATGAATGGAAAGTCCTCTATTGAAAAAGAGGGAGGCGCATGGCCTCTGTGGGGATAAGCGGGACTTTCAAACTATACTAATATTTCACAGCGTCGTAGGGTTTGCACTTATTCAAGTCACAATGACTTGTACTGAGGCAGTGTGTGGTCAGTACTGTGGTCTGTTGGACCCCCTAAACCACTCTGATCAGGCCGCTCTGACTTCCATGTTGCGCGAATACTAACTGTGTGTCCGGGTCCGTAAGCAGCGCTTCCCGAAAACTTGTGTACTGCAAAGCCTGTATGCGACCACTCATTTGATTCCACGTAAAGGCTTTCCACGGGGCTCGTCCTAAAAGCCCCCGTAGAAATATGAATGGCTAGGTGGTGGACAGGGTCAAGCATTTTTAAAGTGGTTGGTATCGCTGACTGATATTGTCACGTGGTCGTGACGTCGACGAAGGCAGCAGTCGGTGCGTTCAAGATTAAACTCTTTATTTGGGCGAACCTGTGCCCGGGAAATGAAAACTCAAACGACAGCAATACACGCTGTACACTGATAGCGGCGGACAGAGCGTCGGCCGTCGATAATCTGATCTGCGGCTAGGCGCGCCGGCATTTATACATGTGGCATCGAACATTCGAGTCTTATAGCTGGTGGCTGCGCTAGTTCCAGAACAAATTCAACTGTTCGCGTCTGCACTCCCAGGACTATCAGAAGAGTCTAAAGTAATCTGGAAGCTTCCCAGACATTCGAGCGCGGTTTGAGGAAGGCAGTGGCCATAGGCGTGCGCACAGGGGGGGGGGGGGGGGGGGGGGCAGGTGGGGGGGCGGCGGCCGCTCCCCTAATCACCTAAGAGGGGGGGGGGGCGCAATATCTGCCCTGTACGTTGACCCTTCTAGTCACCTAAGAGGGGGGGGGGGGCGCACAATCTGCCCCATACATTGAATTAGTAGGGAAGGGGGCCGCTGCGATTAACCTTCGCGCCCCCTGATGGGGAACCCTGCGCACGCCTATGGCAGTGGCTGTACGTGTAACGGATCGGTTACAAAGAAATACAAAAAGGAGTGCACGTGGCAATATACTGTGACCCCATAATCTGGACGTGTGCGTATGAGGCTCTTGTACAAACTTACAAGGCAATTTTTGTCACTATCCAAAGCAGTGTGTGACACCTTTAAAACATTCATCGTTTCCATGCACTTCTCCTTAAGATATTTAATGCGTGGCACGAATGTTAGTTTGGCGTCTAATATTACCCCTGGGAATTTGTGTTCCGCTTGGACAGGTAGCCGCTGACCATACAGGTCAATGTCAGGATCAGGGCGCAGACCTCTGTTTGTAGAGGACAGGACGCATGTGCTTTTTAGTGGATTTATGTTGAACCCGTTCTCGTCTGCCCATTTGGCCACAGTGTTCAAACTAAGTTGAACCTGCTGCTCACACACTGGAAGATTACAAGACTTAAAGCCTATCTGTACATCATCTACATACACGCAGTAAAACATGGCACGCGGGATGCACACACCCAGGGAAGACTTAAAACCTATCTGCACATCATCTACATACACGCAGTAAAACGTGGTACGCGGGACGTACACACGCAGGGAATTCATTTTTATCAGGAAAAGTGTACAACTGAGGACACCACACTGCGGCACTCCAGTTTCCTGGACAAATAATGCTCGTGATAAAACATTTCCCACTTGGACACGGAAAGTGCGATCGGACAAGTAATTTTCTATTATAGTCAACATTCTGCCTCGAACACATAAATGTGAGAGATCTCTCAGTATTCCAATGCGCCAAGTCGTACTGTAGGCCTTTTCCATGTCAAGGAATAGTGAGAGAAAAAACTGCTCATGAGCAAATGCTTCGCGAATTTCAGCTTCAATGTGTATTAAGTGGTCGGTTGTGGATCGACCTTCTCGGAATCCGCACTGGTACGGGTCAAGTAATTTGTTTGTTTCGAGGAAATGTGTTAAACGGCAGTTTATCATTTTTTCGAAGACTTTACACAGGCAACTTGTTAGCGTGATGGGCCTGTAACTAGTGACAGAGGGTGGATCCTTTCCCTGTTTCAGAATAGGTGTCACAATAGCCTCTTTCAAGGAAGTAGGGATCTCGCCGGAAAACCATATGGCATTGTAGAGGGGAAGCAGTGTTTTTTTGTGTGTGTGTGTTTCGTGGGAGAAGCGTTTTAACACATCGTATACAATACGATCAAAACTGGGGCAGATTTATTGCTGCAGCTCAGTGTTGCCTGCAGCTCTGCTAAGCGGAACGATTCCTTGTATGTCATTATTTGTAGATTTTCTTTGCAACTTCTCTCGTTCCAATCTCGTTTTGCACCTTTGGAAGGTTTCGGAATAGTGCGTAGAACTCGATACGAATTCGAAGTGTGCTCCTAGAGAGTCAACTTGGTCTTCCAGGTCAACTAAGGGTACAGAATAAGCTGGTTGACCTCGTACTTTCTTCACGCTATTCCATACCTTGGCCTCATCTCTATAGGGGTTAATGCCGGATATGAACTTCTGTCAGCTGTCCCTTCTAGCCTGTCGGCGTTTTGCGGCCTTGCGATTTGATCTGTTTAACATTTATAAGATTTTCTGCTGTGGGGGAATCGCGAAAAAAACCCCTACGCTTTATTCTGTTGCCTCCAAGCCTTGCAGCACTCGTCGTTCCATCTGGAAACACAACGTTTGCTTGTTGCTTCAGTTATTTCCATAGGTCGGCAAAAAAAAATGGAGCTCATTCAGACTCACTCAAGAAATATACTTTGCTCTGAGGGCTCACTCAGACTCAGACTCACCAAAATTTTTTTCTCAACCGGACTCACTCGGACTCAGACTCACTAAACTTTTTTCTATACCGGACTCACTCGGACTCAAACTCACCCACATATTACTCAGGTGGACTCACTCAGACTCAGACTCACGGCTTGACCTGAGTCTGAGTGAGTCTGAGTGAGTCGACTCATGAGTCCATTAGCGTAAAATTGGCTTTTTCAATCGTGGTGTCAGTGCTCTTTAACGTCAATATCGCTCATAATCGGCGCTCTACGATACGCCTTTTAGTCTTCTTCCTTCAAATACGGATTATCAGTGGCTTCAATCCAGTAAGGAAATTTTTATGAAATAGGCGACTCACTCGAGATATCTTTATCAAGAACTTGTCAAAGAGTTTGCGAGTGGGCGTCATGGCACCCCCACCCGCCCCCTAACTCACGCCTCCGATAAAAATATATTAAGGTGGCGCATGAATGCTAACGAGTTGAGATATGTGTGAGTAGACTTAGACTTGATATAAACGTCAGCCGATATAAGGCTAATAGTAATGTTGAAGATGAGTAGATAGGACCACAGGTCGGCGATTAAAGGTGGTGCTCACTCAGAAATATATTAAGGGCGTAGCTCCTCTTAGTCTAACCTTGTCCCATGTCACGCGTAACCGGCAGTATCTCCCGAACAGTATAATAGATGGCGCTGTCTCATAGAAGTACATACAAACTGCAGTTGACTGATGATATTCTAGATGGCGATGTACACAATCTGTGTTGGTCCAATAGAAGTGTGTGCAATAGTGCGCTTGTGTGAATCGCCACTAGATGGCGGTGGAAGTGCCGCTACTCTCCGATCGGCTGCTGCGCGGGCTGTGCCTGGGTTGCGGGGAACGAGTGCCTCTCTCAGTCTCCTGGATCGTCGCCGTACGTGTCGGATCGTTGGTGGGGCATGGACGAAGCGGAGCGGCGGGCGCGGAGGGCCGCGGCGTCTCGTGCTCGTCGCCAGGATCCCGCGGTGCGAGCCCGAGAAGCGGCGGCGAAGCGAGCGCGGCGCCTGGCAGACCTTGATGGTGCTCGTGCGCGGGAAGCGGCGCCAGCGGTCTCACATTCAAGGAGCCGAGGCGCGGTTCGAGCGGGAATTTCTCGCTCATTCGTTTGGCCATAGTTGCGACATGTGTGATCGACTTTGGTTCGATAATAACCTCACCGCGGTGTTTCACACTCTTTATATGATGTACTGGGCGAATTTCACGGAAGAATTTCGCGGTTTACCGATGATTCCCTCCGGAGCTTCGCCCGACTCATCATCATTCACCCCGTGGATATGCTGTGATTTTTTTTTTTTGCGCTTCGGGCTCACTCGGACTCAGACTCACAAATATTTTCCTCAACCGGACTCACTCTGACTCAGACTCTCTAAAATTTTCTTCAACTGGACTCACTCGGACTCAAACTCATCAAAATAATACTCACCCGGACTCACTCAGACTCAGACTCACGGCCCGACCTGAGTCTGAGTGAGTCTGAGTGAGTCGACTCATGAGTGAGTTTACCGACCTATGGTTATTTCTGGTATACATTTAATAGCAGCGTTAATTATAAAAGCGCTAAAATACTCAACAGCAGCGTCACTACTAAAGGAAGAAATGTCCGCCCACGAGATCTTGGTAAGGTTGTGGAAATCCTCCCAATTGGCTCTGTCAAGCCTCCACCAAGGAGCCTGGGGTGGAGATTCCTTTTCTTTTTGCGCTTTGAGGAGTATTGGGAAGTGGTTTTTTACCACTTCCCAGTTAAAATCAAGTAAAAATAGATGGAGAGATGATGCTAAGATCGATGGCTGAATACAATTTGCTCGCGCGGCTAAAAAACGTGGGCTTTTCTTGTTGAGTAAACGTGCGCCTGTGGAAAACAGGAAATTCTCAATGAGGCGGCCTCGCGCGTCGGCGCGAGAGTCGCCCCACAGGCTGCTGAGTCGCCAAGAACAAGGTAAGGCTCGGGCAACTCGTCTATAAATCATTGGAATTCGTGTTTGTGTAGCTGGAAGTTTGGCGGGATATACACTCAGCAGCAGTGGCGTAGCCAGGGGGGTGGGCGCACCGGGCTCGTGCCCCCCCCCCCCCTCCGGTTTTTTTTTTTTTTTTTTTTTTTTTTTTTTTTTTTTTTTGCTGCGGCATACAGAGCCAAAATGACACTTGACCACATCTGCCTGCCCGGCCCCCACTTCAAATCAAGGAGGTGAACCCCCCCCCCCCCCCCCCCAAAAAAAAAAAAAATTCTGCCTACGCCCCTGCTGAGCAGATAGTAATAAGTTTATTTGTAAGTATTGGCCGCGAAATCGAGCGGAGTCGCCGCCTGGCGGCTGCTGGCTGAAGCGCGCCTAGTATGAATTGCTCCCTGCGTCGTCTGCTAGCCACGTCGTGTTTGCATGTGAGCGTACGTCCTGCACGGTCTCAAAGGACGGTTTGTTCTGCTTTGTTAGCGCGAGTTTAACTGCTCGTACGTATACCTAACATGGTGTACAGAAGCAAATGAGCTTGCCGGGCTGCATGCGCATTGTAATAAGATCAGTGAGTGCGACTTTCGAGAGGGCTGTGTATTGGTGTCGTACCCTTCGTTCGCCAGAATCATCTCAATGTTGGTGCCGCTTTCTGGTTCAAGCACACTCTAAAGTGCTCTTGGCATAGTCTCAAACATGAGGAACATTAAATAGTGTGTGAATGCAGCGTTTCAGCGACTCAGTGGTAAACAAAAACGAGGCTCATGCACTTTCGCGTTGTTGTTAGGTGTATAACTGCCGCACTCCAGTTCATGATGAGCTTTAGTTTTGCTTAAGATGTCCTTTTATTGTACGGTCGTGGTCCCGCTACAACGAAATATTTCTATCAAGTGAAGTCTGAGACTTCGGTACTCAAACTGTCCCTAAAAGAAAAAAAAACAGACAACGGAATGACACAGCAGTGATAAAACGGGATTGCCGCGTGCAATTTTAACTTGGGGCGAAACTTATGCAGAACCACCCGTGTGCTTAGATTTAGGCACTCTTTGAAGGACCCAGATGTTCAGAATTAATACCGACGGCGTGCATTACATTTATGTCGTATAATTTCACGCAAAACCTCATCTTTTTTATATTATGTTGAGCGTTTGTGTGGAGTTGTTATAATCGATGGAGGCAGCGGACATTATTAGTTTGAAAAAAAAAAAGACACTCGTTCCATAAAATAACCGTACCTTTGTTCCATCACTGTCGTGCACGTAATCAGTCGATGAAAGCCGTGTGCTGAACTGTTACCTGCGTATATATGCGTATTCGCTTGAACAGTGCAATTTAACTTATTGCACAGGAATATCGGCTAGTATACAAGAACAAGAAGTAAACACTTAAGTAGTTCAGTCGTGCTACTGCAGTGTGTAGTGCACAAAACACAAGGTAAACACGTACAGAGAAAACAACAAAAGACGTCATCGACGTCATATAGTGCGTAAGCGCAGACTGTCATCCAGGGCGACCATCCCTTTCATCGGCAGATTGCGCTTCCCTCACTAGTAATCAGGGGCGTAGCCAGGGGGGGGGGCTTATGGGGCTTCAGCCCCCCCCCCCCGAAATTTTTCGTGCTCTCATACACCACCAGCCAGCGGCGTCACCCGGGTGGTGGGATTTATTGGGCTTCAGCCTGATTATCATTTATTTAATTATTTATCTTTTTATGACACTCAAAATGTTAGCAGAAGCAAGTTTGATATCGGGCTCTACACAGATGGCTCAAAAGTGGATGATGACACGAAACATCAACTGCTAGCTTCTCCTTGGATTCCTCCGCCATGCTATATGTTTAAGTCTATGAATGATTTTAAGCAGAAACGAATGTTTACGTGGCTTGGCTGGACAGGTACCGATGGCTTAGCTTCTCAGCGCTTCAAGAGGGTGCGTTTTGCCGAGTGTGTGTCCTTTTTAGCAGAAGTGAGATTGGCAAGGGCCAACATGCGCGCACTAAGGCCCTCGTATCCAATCCATTTCAAAAGTGGAAGCACGCCCTCGAAGTCTTCGGTGCACATGAAGTCACTAAATATCACACTGGCGCTCATCTGGTAGCCGATAGTTTTCTTCAAACCTTCTCAGGATGTGTGCCCAGTGTTGTTGATCAGCTGGACCATGGCAGGCAAATTCAAATAAGAGAGATCCGAAGGAAGTTACAGCCTATTGTTGAGACAGTTCTCTTTTGCGGGTGGCAAGGTGTGGCTCTCCGTGGACATAGAGACAGTGGTCCCATGGATTCAAGCACAGCCTCCTCTACAAATACAGGCAACTTCAAAGAGCTGCTTCGCATGCGCGCGGATTGTGGCGACACAGATAAAAAAAAAGCATTTGGAAAGTTGCCCAAATAAGGCCTCATATTTTAGTTTATATGTACAAAACCACATTATAGAAATCTCTGCTGCAATCATCAAGGAAAGCCTAGTCGCAAAAGTAAACGCTGCAGGCTGCTTCTCCGTACTTGCTGATGAAACGACGGATGTTGCGGGTATCGAGCAGCTTACTGTTTGTGCAAGGTACCTTAATAAGGACGCGAACGGAATCGAAGAAGTGTTCTTAGGCTTTGTGCCAATTCACGACCAAATGGCCGGGCCCTGGCCGACACCATAATAAGGCTCCTATAGAAATGGGAATTAACATGCAGCATCTCCGTGGTCAAGGCTACGGTGGTGCAAGTTCGATGGCCGAAAAAACGAATGGTGTTCAAGCTGCTGTCCGTGAGAAATATCCAGCCGCACTCTATGTATTCACTGCGCGTGTCACTCCCTTTATCTAGTTGTGTGTGCAGCATGCTCCATCACAGACATTCGAAACTGTTTTGGGACTCTGAAGGCGACGTCAGCCTTTTTCCGTAAATCTTCTAGCCGCTCACACGTTTTGCGAAAAGTGATAAGTTTGAGCTGTCCTGAGCCTACAAGGCAGCGCCTTTTGGGACTATGCGAAACGCGCTGGGCCGAGAAGCACGATGCAGTGCTTTCATTTGTGAGCCTCTTTCAGCCGTTGATCGCAGCACTAGAGGAGACTAAGTTTAACGGAAATGGCGAAAATCCAGTGCAGGCAAACAGTCTAATGTTGGCACTCTTTTCACCAGCGTTCGTTGTAAGCCTGCATGTGGCGGAGCACGTGTTAGCACTGACTTTGCCACTGTCAAAGAAGCTGCAGACGAGGAGTATCGACATGAGCGCTGCCATTGACGACATAGAAGTGATACAGCAGACAATTGAAAGTGACCGCAAGAACACGAATGTTTCTTTCTCAAAAATATTTGCACAAATGCAGGCATTGGCAGAAAAACTGAATGTGGAGATCACCAGCCGTCGAGCCGGTGTCCGGAAGCAAAACCTTGGGAGCAATGCATTCGAAAGTGCGGATGAATATTTTCGCAGAACCCTGTTCATTCCGTTCATGAACCACGTACTAGCCCAGTTAAACCAACGGTTCGAACAGCACAGGACACTTCTAAAGGACTTTTCATTAATTGTATCATCCGCAATACCACCAATGCAAGATGATCGGGAGAAAGGAGCAGAAAATCTCCTGACCGTTTTTGCGCATGACGTCGAAACGAGGGCTGGTTTTGGAGAACTGCGACTATGGTGGACAAAGTGGGCGAACAAAGCAGAAAACCAGAGCCCCGGTACAGGAACCGATGCCCTCTCTCATTGCGACAGCAGGTTCTGTGCGAATGTGTACAAGCTACTTCGGATTCTAGTCACCCTTCCAGTGACCACTGCTAGCGCAGAGGGAACGTTTTCAAGCATGAGGTTACTTAAGAACTACTTACGCTCCACGATGTCTGAGGAACGCATGGTTGGCCAGGCACTTCTGTACGCCCACAGAAATGTCGACATCAGCGTGTCGGAAGTCATTGACCGCTTCGCTAAGCTTCCTCGCCGGGTCAACGTTGTCCTTTGATACCGAGCAGGACAAAAATCAGCGCAAACGAAAGGAAAAGACACTACTGTTCCAGAGTTCAGGTAAATGAGCCCGTAATTCTGACGCAATATTATTGTTCACCACCTTTTAAAGCCGTGAGGATTTTGTACCTTTTAGCAGTTAACACTGTGACCTAATATAAACAAAAGAATACGGGCATCAGGTGGACATTACCAGCCAATCGACAGCTTCACCTTGTTCACTGAGAGGTCGGCATACGCGGCGTTACCAAACAAATTCAACTATTGGGAAGCCGTACTAACAGCATTGTTTGTTACTTTCATTTGTCGTTTTTGTTCTTCATTGCTTTTTGAACTAGAAGCGGCAACCTTCCTTTAAATTGAGTGCACAATAATGGTTCGCACTTTTGTTTCTTTCGTTATTTCTGCGCTCTTCCTTTATAGTTCTGTTTACATGGTGCGTCCGAGACAGCAGCTTGGCCCAAGGACATATCAGTTGGCCATTATGTATAGTGATCATTGCTTAGTTCCGTTTATTGATTCCATATTTAAATGTACATTTGTGAAGTTTTGCGTAAGCATACTGCGCACTGTTTCCGGTGACTTATATTTTGCCCGTATTCGAGGTGTACTTTCCCTTTCTTGCTTTTCCCTGGCCGCATCATTTGTGCAAAAAGATTAACATTTTGCGTAAACAATCTGCATTAAAATCCTGGTTATTTCGTGGACTTCATTTTTTTGTTATCAGGCACCTCTTCAGTTCAAAGCTGATGCAGTTCCGAAGTTTACGTGATATTTGCCGTACCTGTTACACACACACACAAACACAAATATTGAAAAGATTGAAGACAGTTATTCCTGGAAATATTTTGCGGGCATGCCAACATAATATTTTTACGAAAAAACACATTTCTTACTCGTTCTTAACAGAGGGCAGCATTCAAGAAGTGATTTGCAGCATCTAATACAAATTGTCACTGGTAATACATATTAATGGTAATACCAGTCACAATGTATGTACATGGTAATACATGTACATACCCACGCCGCTTTTGGAAAATTATGAAACCGGACGACGAAACCACAGTCTCTGTTTGTGACACTTCTGGATCCCCCGCTGCCGACTGCGACGTTCCATCCGTCAACTCTGCATTTTGTTCAGTCTTTACTAACGAACCTAACAACGAACTTCCTGATTTTCCGCATTTTGCTTTTCCGCCAATGCCAAAGATTACATTCAATTCAGAGGGAATTGTAAAAGTTATTAACCAATTAAAGAACTCTTCGTCATGCGGTATAGATGGCATAAACGCCAAAATTCTGAAAAATACTAAACATGTATGTAGTTCCATATTGTCAATCATTTTTCAGCAGTCACCCGACACAGGTGAAGTCCCATTAGACTGGAGAGTTGGGAAGGTCTTTCCGTTCTTCAAGAAAGGTGACCGCTCATTTGCAGGTTACTACCGACCAATCTCGCTCACTAGTGTTTGTTCAAAGATCATGGAACACGTCATCTTTTCTCATGTTGCTACATTTTTATCATCCGTAAACTTCTTTCACCCAAACCAACATGGCTTTCGTAAAGATCACTCATGCGAGACCCAACTAACATTATTCCTGCACGACATTCACCTTCATATGGACCGTAACATACCAATTGACACACTTCTTAGATTTTGAAAAAGCCTTCGATAAGGTACCCCACTCCCGTCTCCTTCAAAAAACCTCGCGTCTAAACCTTCATCGGCATGTTTTTAACTGGATTAAAGCATTCCTAACAAACCGTAAACAATTCGTGCATGTTAATGATCACTCCTCCGACCTCTCGCATGTCTTGTCCAGCGTGCCCCAGGGTATCGTCCTAGGGCCTCTTTTATTCCTAATATACATTAACGATATTCCGCTTTCCGTTTAATCTAACATCCGTCTTTTTGCTGATGGTTGTGTCCTCTACCGCCCTATAAATAACCCCACCGATGTCTCCTCTCTACAGCATGACCTCTAACGCATTCAGCAGTGGTGTACCACCTGGTTGATGTCCCTTAATGCGAAAAAAACATTACTAATTTCTTTCCATCGTCGCCGAAACCACACGCCGGCTACTTACACAATCAACAACTGTCATATAGCTGCTACTGACTCGATTAAATACCTGCGTGTCCATCTTTCGAGTAACCTATCTTGGGGCGACCATATAAATCACATAATTCACTCCGATAACCGCGCTCTCGGGTACACACGCCGTAACATTTCCATGACACCACCTTCCGTTAAACTACTCGCTTATAACACCATTGTCAGACCAAAACTTGAGTATGCAGCTGCTGTCTTTGACCCCCACCAAACTAATCATATCGAAATACTTGAGTCAGTACAGAACCGAGCAACCAGATTCATTGTTTCAGATTATTCCCGCTACTCGAGCGTCTCCGCCCTCAAATCCCAGTTAAATCTTTCTACCCTCGCTCTTCGTCGTCGTATTGCACGTCTCTGCCTTTTTCACAGATTCTTTTATTCAACCCCGCGTGACAACCACCTCATCCAGCCGGTCCATCGAGGTCATCGCACAAGTCATCCAAATGCTGTGACTCCGCCATGTGCCCACACCACCTCATTTGAGCAGCCCTTCTTTTTGCGCACCACCCGAGACTGGAATGACCTTCCGAACGAAGCAGCAGTCATCCGCGATTTTGCGCGCTTCAAAAATGCCATCCAGGAAGCAGACTCAACCACATCCTAACATACACCTTCATCGATACCGCCATTTTATGACGCCCACCCTTCATGTAAAGTCCCATATGGGACCTTTGAGGATATAATAAATAAATAAATAAATAAATAAATAAATAAATAAATAAATAAATAAATAAATAAATAAATAAATAAATAAATGTTATTCATATACTTAGTCGCTCTAAAAATTCAATGAGGAGGTCGCGCTGCAACGTGAGCCCCCCCCGAACAAAATTCCTGGCTACGCCACTGCTAGTAATAGTAAAGTTGGATTATCTTCGTGCACTGATTCAACATTGAAGGGCGTATATATTACCAGTAAGCTGCAATCAACGTATTTTATTTGCCGACAATCGGTTCAAACCACTCACAACGAAGCACCGCTGTGTGCATTTGTATACGCGCCTCCGACCGCCTCTCCACACTATGGTCCCTTGAATACTGGCTAGTCTACCGTCTGCATGGCGCACTATATGGGGAGGGGTTGATGCTTTCTAAATGACCCCGCAGGGGGCGCTGGACGCTTTCGGAATGTCACCCGCTCATTGCTCTCGCCTGCTCGTTCGTTGTGTTGTGTTGTGGGGCTGCGGATTGTCCGTTGTGTCACTACGACCACAACTGCAACGGCGTGTTTGCTGGACTACGTGGACCTCACCTGATCAGTCTGGGGCCGGGAACGAATGACAATCCAACTGCAGCAGAATTTTTAGTGATAGTTCGCTAGCATTTTATAACATTGCAAAACCACATAAATCAGGAAATTGTGCCCCAGAAGTTATCACTGCTCCGGCTTCTCTTCCTGAGGTACAAACGGAAAGCAAGATTGCTGTACTGGATAATTTGATTGATGGAGGAATGTTTGGTGATGCTCAACATGCACTGCAAGCGCTTTGCGCAATATCAGTTCGTCGGACCACGCGTCTTCTGTGACGGCAAAAAGCCATGAAATGCTTATTTATGGTGTGGCAGGGCACACAGTAAGAAAGATCCTGAGGAAGACTTCCTGTAATGAGTGTACATTGCTGCTCTCTGTGGAAAAGCGCGGTGCTGTGGATCATTCTTCTGAATCCACACCAAATTTTCACAATTGAGGTTTGATGTACCCTTCGGGCTCTCTTAAGGATATTATAACCGTCCTTGAGAACACCTTCACGACATTTTTCAGCGTAAATAAGCTACACGAGCAAAGAAGATGACTCAATCTTAACGGCTCGTTTTTTTTTTGTTTTTTTTTTGTGAAACACACTATTTAATGAGAATTCTAACAGACAATAATGTCATGGAAAGTGTACGGGATGTTATTTGTAGTAATTAGGATATAAATGTGAAGAAAGTAAAGTGGACGAAAAGATAACTTGCCGCCGGCAGGGACTTTTCTTCACATTTATATCCTAATTACTACAAATAACATCCCGTATAGTTTCCCCGGCATTATTGTCTGTTAGTTCTCATTAAATAGTGTGCTACACGAGCAAAGCATTCTCGACTTTGCCGATTTCATTACGTGGGTTCAGCTGCCTGCACTAACATGCACAGAGCATGCACAGCGAATTACTTGCCAAATAGTGAAGTTTTACATTCTTCTACGGCTGCGCTTTTTTGTGAGGGCCCACTAACAATGCGAGAACAACGAAAAAAGAGCAGCTGAAGCATTTGAAAATGAGAAGATGTAAATAATTTCCCTACCTATGCAACTCTTCATATTTATTTGCTTTCATAACCACTTTCGTTTCCCTGTTTTAGTTTTTTTTTTATGTTCATGCCAATAAAATATATGAAAAAAAAAAGTAAACTGGTTCTTTCAATGTCAGTTGGTGCCGTTCCACCTGAGAAACAACCTACACACGTACTACCATGCATTCCATTGATACATGTGCCTCGGCAAAGCAAGCCTTTGCGCACGAAAGCACGTGAGAACTTGTTAATCGAACCGGTTAGTATTTGCCATGGGCACAATTACGCTGCAGCAAAAAAAAAATATTGCAAGAAATGGTCTAGCTGAACTATGCTGAACGTGCACCCGCGCTTCGGCGACACGCAGCTGGTCGGCGGAGCGCCGCTCCCCAGCATGAGGACTGCTCGAAGCGCCACCACCCGCATCATTCGGTAAGCGTGCTCGCTCTCCTCCGCGGACGGCAGACTAGCCAATATTCTAGGGACCCTATCCACACTAACGCGGAGACGGTGCTGCCACCTATAGGTCGATCTCGCGGCCAATAGCTCGAACGGCTACTGCCTCCAGTGCCGTTCGGAGTGGAAAGTGCTGGCATGCTACGTTTCTGTCTAGTATGATTGCTACACCGCCAGATGATGCGAGAGCATCCTGGCGGTCTTTCCGGAAACCAACGTACTGACGGAGGAAATTTCTGCGTTTCGGATTTAGATGTGCCTCCTGTACACACAGCACCTTTGGACACAATTGTTGTATGTCGTCCATGTTGTGTAATGGTCATCTAACGTTCGATTCTAATATTGTGTTCATGTTGAAAGTGTGCTGTGTGTCGCAAAGGATGGAAGTGACTTACAATCTAAGAAAATAAAAAGAATATAGGCGACTCTTTTCGGAGAGTTCTGACTTGCCACGTATAAGACTCTCTTTAAAGGGTCACGGCGACTCTCTTGGTGTGTCAAAGTCGGCGCGCTCTATAGGAGAGTACCCTGACCCACTAGGAAGAGTGAAAGGACTCTTATCCGAAGGATCACATTACCACTTATGAGGGAGTCAGACGACTCTTGCCGGTAACACTCCTACGGGGGTCAAATGACACACACCGAAGCGTCAAGCGACTCCACAACTATATTGTTACTCAATTGGCCCATTCTCTACTTTTATGCGGCTACTGTTGGAAATAGTGAAGTATTCATTTTAAGCAAGTCCAGTAATACTTGCCGTCGTGCCCAGCGACTGCAAAAAAAAAAAAAAAGAATAGTTCAATGTTGGCATTATTTTAGCGAAATTCGTCAAAACAACACACCTTTTCCAGCAGAGTAATCGAAAGCGCGAAACGATGGTCTATGATTTCTAATTAAGCCGTTGAGGTATTCCTTATTTACATGCTTGTATGAGTATATCCAACTAAAATGTGTAACAGTGATGTGCATAGTTTCGTATGGTGCAAAATAAACTGCAGAAACCAGAATCATGTTTCCAGATTTATTCCTTATGATTATGAATAAATCAAAAAAGTGTTGACGGCTGCAGGCATCAGACTTCTGACTTGCTATGTTGTCGCTCCTGTTCAGCATGAGCGGCCATGAAAAATTGTATGTGAAAACAGAACGTGATATTATGACGAGAAAACGGAATTGCAGTAAAAGTTTGCAAAACCTACACAATAAGTGATATACACAGATATAATGAAAGCTCACAACAAAACAACAAATGCAAACAGGCATGGTAAGGAACCATGTTTTTTGCCGTTATCGTGTAAAACACAACTTGCAAATAGTAGCTTTTGTAACACGTCACTTGGCGACAAACTTGCTGCACAAGATGATATGAGCCTCTTTTTAACAACAAACGAAATTGGTTTAGGCTCCTTTGCGTGGGTGCCACTGACCTCTTTTCCTAAGTCGTGTTGTCCAACCAAAGGAAATGTTGGACCGACTGCCTAGTTGACAGGGGGAACGCCGCTGTTGATTTTCTCATCACGAGTGCTGAGGCGCCAGACCATTGCGACACCTTCGTTTCCCCGAGTGTGGCTGTCAACTGGAGTGAACAGGTGGTATAAGCGGTCCGGAATTCTGGGAATAGCACACACACACACACACACACACACACACACACACACACACACACACACACACACACACACACACACACACACACACACACACACACACACACACCACACACACACACACACACACACACACACACACACACACACACACACACACAAACACAACACACACACACACACACACACACACACACACACGCACACACACACACACACACAGATTATTTGTATTTAAAACCACCTTTTGTTCAACACACCGTTACTGTACACATCTGACACGAGTGTTTCGTTTGAAATAATTTCGCAACGAAAACAAATTTTAAAGGCGGCGGGAACCTCGTTTCGCAATAGGCCCTGGCTATGCACGAATAAAAGCACTTCTCTTCTGAGAAATCGCTTCAAAATTTGCTTTCAGAATAAACACTGCTTTGCGCAGGCATATTCCGACACCCAAGCGCATCCTCCGGCAGTCAGGGGCACGCCGTGAGTGGTTACTGACCGCATGTTTTACAAACGTAACCCATCCTTACTCAGATAAACACATGCGAGTATACGAGCGCCGAACGACACTCAGCGCGCGCGGACGCCGTCTACATCGAGATCAGACATGTCATATGCCAGAATTACCGCACATAGCTCCCACAGTCACGTACACTCAATCGATTCTGTTCTAACGCCGAACGTCATCGCAGTGTAGGCAAACCACGAAAACAGCAAACAGAAACGAGGGAAAAGAGTGCACGGCGGCGGCCGCAACAACGCGCGCCGTAGAAAGTCTCGAGCTTTTCACCTTACCGGCCAGGCGTGTGCAGCTTAAGTGACTACCGCGTACGTGCTGGAAGCATCGTACTATATCTGCACCTGAAACTACCGTCTTTAAGCCAACAAAAAAACGTTATCACTGACTTTTTTTTCACGTTCCCACGCGCGGAAGCACGCTGCACACTCAAGGTCGATCGATGGAAATGTTATTATTAAGTGCTAAAGCGCACCTCAGAACGACATCTTGCACCTTCAGCAGGCAGATACAATGTGCGATCAGCAAACAATGACCCTTCATAATTGTTTGCATCGCTAATTTTATGGGAGCTTGTACAGCAACGCGCATAACGTTGTCAACTAGTTAACTGACAGCTTTAGTTGGGCATCCGCAATAGTCCCGCGGACGCAGGCTGCTGTTGGAAATGGCTGGCAGATTACTTCCGCAGAGCTGCTGCAGACGCCCAGCTAAAGCTGTAAATTAGTACCTACGAAAGCAGTACACTCACCGTTCGTTAACAGGCGCACGTTATCCGTGTCCGCAGCTCCAGGAATATTCCACCCTCCAAGCGTCACTTCGAGTACTGAGCCTGGCGTCAACGCCACCGAAGATGCACATGTTTGCTCGAACACAAACCTTCAAGACACGCAACCCGCGCAACCAACGCAACCAACGCAACCACGCAGCGCATTCCAATAGACCGAGAAGACAGAGAGCAGGCGGAGGCGGCGCACCACCCCGGCTCTGTCGGCGAGCGAGGCGAGCCACCGCGCCACGACGGCGCCGAATGGCAAATGCGCGATATGTATGGCGTATACGACGGCGCCTTCATCACGGAAGGCAACCGAAATGCTTTTCACGAGAGTCTAGTGACTCTTGCCAAAATGCTAACTCTGTTTTTTTTTGCTTCGACCTTCCAAAAGGGTTCAAATGGACACCCGAAGAGAGTCACGGTGCCGTGACCCTCTTTTGACTCTTTTTTTTTTTCTTAGAGTGTATTTTACAGAGCTTTCGTCAGGCCCTGTGATTGGAGTTTTGTCTTTTTTTGAGCGGTCGACGTATTCTCGCCGCTTCTTCAGCGCAGCCTGCGCCGATAGACAAGTGTCCATCGCCTCTGCCAGGCGCCAGACAGTCGCTCTACCAAGCGGTGTTTGCGTAGGGTGGCTTCATCAGCGCGGACGAAGCCTTCGACCCCACCAGGCCAGATATCGAGGGGACCTCTTTGGCTTGTGTGCCGCGCTGACTGCTGCCAGAGCTTGCACGGGTCTCTGGTGTGGCCGTGTTGACAGGAGGTAGGGCAGCCTTGGCTGCTCCCACCTTGGGGGCAAGTGGCTGTCGCCTCACTGTACGTGGCATGGGCAACTGTCTGAGGCCGCTGTAGTGCTGCCCCCTGATGCACTACATCGGCGAATGGTGGTTTGTCAGCAAGGGTTCGTAATAAGCGCTGCCGGGCCTCTCAGAAACTGATGCTCAATAAGACTTTCAATCTGAGGATTTCTTTTTCTTTTTTCCACGAAGCGCAGGATCTGGAATACGCGTTGTGGGCTCCATCACAGTTGGTGCAATGGGCATCTGCCTCCGTACAGCAGTCATCAGAAGTGTCCCGTTGTGGCGCATTTTGCAAATTTGAGCTGCCCACGGCAGCTTTGAGACGCATGCCCGAACCGCTGGCACTTGAAACAGCGCCAGGGGTTGGGGATGTAGGGCCTGGCACGTAACTTGATATACCCTGTTTGTAGTGTATCTGGTAATGTACTGGTTCCAAAGATGACTATTATGTGTCTGGTCGGTAGCTCTTTGTTGTCTCTCCACATTTTGAGTCTCTGTACATGCACGACATTTTCCTCTTTCCATCCGTCCAGCAGTTCATCATCCGCGAGACCTACGAGATCTTCGTCTGAAACGACACCTTTTACTGTATCCATGATGCGGTGAGCACTAACAGAGATGGGGTGGTCGCTAAGTGCCACAAGGTTTGTTAACTTGTCATACTGTAACTTGGCTTTGACTTCAATGAGCCAAAGGTCTAATCACCCGGCGTCGGCTCAACCCCCAGGATCCCCTTTTCTCCGGACACGGCTAAGCCACGCAGGCTATAGGCGTGGGAGGGGTTCGAAACGCCCCCGTTGGCTCGGGTCCGTGATGACGCCGTTTACCAAACGCCTGCTTGTGCAGACGCCCCCGCGGGCACTTTTTGAGATTTTGCGTGCATATATAGACAAGGTGCCCCAATTAACTTTAGCAAAAGTTTAAAAATATGCCGACGCACTAAGACGACGCGACGAAGTGCACTTTGCTGACTACAGCATGGAATAAGTCACACTATTTTTTGTGTTCTGCTTAACTGCATAATTAGGCACGATTAATTAGCCAACTTATACAGCAACGAGGCTGGGCAAAAAATTCCAATTAGAAAGTTCTAGAGTTGAAACTCGATTATCGAAGTGATGACCACGCTCGAATTAGTTCGTTAAATCGAGAAAGGTTTCTCGGTCCGTCGAAATCCGGAAGAGTAGCGACACCTGAAGGCTGCCGTGGCACTGCGTTTGCCGCTAACCCACGTCTGCGCGTGTGAAAGTGCGCGAGGGCGGCCCGGACATGGGGCCTCCCACGTCCCGGCGATGCAGACCAGGAGCAGGGTTGCCATTGAGTAGATTTGAAAAGGAGCCAGAAATCAAGCTAAAAGTAGCAAAGTGGTCATGCCATTTAATTTTATCGCCAAACTTGTAGCCTAAAAGAACAGAAGCGGTTTTATGAATAGTGTTTGTGTTATTGAACAATACAAAATACAATTTTGAATAAACAAGAACTTAGAAATAAGAGCACATTTTCCCCCGCTTGCATGGTCTTCAAGCCACAGGTAAGTTGCAAATAAACGAATTATAGTAACTTGGCAGGCAGCATGAGTGGCATGCTAGCCGCGCATTTGCCGACATGCACGCAACTTCGTCACTCCGTCTTTGCACACGCGCCGCGCGTTGTGTTAGGGGGCCTCGATGCGTACCGGCCTGCTAGTAGGGGTGTATAGGACACGCCAAAAACACGAAGAAAAAGCTTGGAAAGAATGCATTTTATTTGCAAATAATGAGAAAGATGGCTACTAAATGCGGCAGAAGAGAAGTTGAAAGTAGCCGGAATCTAGCCATGGAGCCAACCTGAAATTTTCGTCGCCAGGCGGAGTCGTAAAGTAGCCAATTAGGCGCAAAGTAACAACCAACGGCAACCCTCGCCGTGAAGACGGACACGTAAAGCTATTACAGGCTGCTGATATGCAAAGGCGGGCAGAACGAATGCAGCGATTGTGCGAGCAGGCCGAGCAAGAAAGTTGTGAGGAGATGACCAGTGTCATCTGTCGCCTAAACCACGGAATGACGAAAGCAACCACAATGCCGAGGGGGGGGGGGGGGGGGGGGGGGGGGGGCATTTTCTAAGACAGTAAGCTACCGCCGCCCGTAAGAGCGCTACCGACTGTTTACTCCGTTCCGCTCCGATGGCCCGCGGCGCACAGCCTCATCAAAAAAAAAAAAAAAAAAAAAAAAAAACTAGGGGTTGTGACTAGGAGGCTAAATGTTTTAACGCGATAGCGTTAGAGAGCACGCTCGAAGAAAAACCCGTCGGTGCCAAAATTAGAAAGAAATCACCACTTTTGTAATAATTTATTTTAAGAAACTTACTAACGTGAAGGTTTGGGTTATTTGGTACTTCTAGAGAAAACTTCGTTAAATAGGCTTTGGTGCCAAGTTTCATTAGTTCGGGTTGATGACAACACTGATCCTGTACTTGTATACCTGTCGGGGAATGGAAATTTCTTCGTTAGATCGGGAACGTCGTAAAATCGAGTTTCGTTAGATCGAGTTTCACATTCAGATTCAGATTCTTTATTTTTTTTTAATTGCACCAAGAAAGGTACAGAAGCTAAAGGTATAGCAATACCTGACAAAAGTTCACACTGTAGATCGGTTTGCAAAACGTCCGATTGCGCAGCTTCTAACGTTAACTCTATCTATTAAGTATTAGTGTTTATCTGATTACTGCAGATGCCCGCGAAATGCCAAAATATACCACGTGATGTGCCCGCTTGCGCGCTGTTATTGCAGCCAGCTCTACAACGCTCCACACCCGCTCGCATATGGCGCCAAAGGCGCCGACCATCATATGGACCGATAATCGCGTTCAGAGATGGCAAAATTACTGCTAAATGTAATTACATTATTAATTACTTTTCTTGATATTTATTATGCCTAATTAAATTACATTACAAATTACAGCTAGCCGAAGTTAATGACACTACTATTACCTTTGAAAAGTAATGAAATTACTTTAAGAAAAGCTGGCGCCATCCTTCTTTCTGGAGATTAAAGCTAAACCATCGCGGCGTTTGTGGTGTCCTGATCTCTTTCTTGTGTCCGTGTTTGCACGCCCTGTCTCTTTTTAGAATGAATACGTACCAACTAGCTCAGCTCTCTGTTATTTTATGCGCGGAATGGTGCCTGTGGCGTAATTTTTCACATTGAGCGAAACGTTACGGAATGATGCTAGAGAAATGTGGAAGTGGCATACGCATATGTTGAAGAGTCGCATATGTATTATATAACCAGTTGCTTACAGTTGCGTAACGATACCAGTAGCAACATGGCTGTTACCAACCAGACGCGGTAAGCTGATATGTAGTGTTTATATTCTTCAATACTGGATAGCGCGAATCCGAACAGGATATAGAAGGAACACAGATGCACAGGACAGGCGTTACTCGCAACTAAGCTTCATTCAGGAAAGTTTCCCTAGATATATACACAGCGACTGGCACGCGCAGGCGCACTGCACGTACGTTACAGTCACAGTTGCAGTTGTTATGCTTATACTTGTCCCTTATGACGGAGAACGCATGCACGTTTCACGAACGCCTGTGTATGTGTAGAAGAGGTTCTTGAACAAGGTCATCATCAGCGTGATCAGTGAGCACCAGCAGCTGGACTGGACTTCTTAATCGGATCCGTTCGAGCTCGCGGCTATGAGAAGTCTAAGTGTAGTGAAGTGCGAGGTATAGTGCAGCTGGTGGAAATCCTGGATGCCTCTTACGATAAAATTATCCATGATGCATCCTGTGGTGGACGTGGCAGCGAGGTCTTTTGATGCCCTGTCCACATCCAAGCCGTCTTTCACGCAGTATAAGGACCAATCGTTGTTTGGTCTTGATAAATCAATGTTGAAGTCACCGGTAATGATGAGAGGCCTGGTCCTCTCAGCAGATTTATTGTAGGAATCATTGACCCCTGTTTATGCGTAATCCACGTGGTCCACGTTGCGGACCACGAGGACGAGTGGATGGTAGTTGGGCGTCTTCCAGGGGTGTTCTGTCTTCAGCTTCCTCGCTTTCCTTGCGTCGGCCGCGGTGGTGTAGCGGTTACGGTGCGCGGCTGCTGACTCGAAGGTCGCGGGTTCGATCCCGGCCGTGGCCGGTCGAATTTCGATGGAGGCAAAATGCTAGATGCCCGTGTACTGTGCGATCTCGGTAAACATTAAAGAATACCAGATGGTCAAAATTTCCGGAGCCCATCGCTACGGCGTCTCTCATAATCATATCGTGGTTTTGGGACATAAAACCCCAACGATTATTATTATCACTTCCCTTGCGTGTCAATGTGTGTGTTCGTGGTTACTGTGTTGGTTGAGACTCTGTATCATCTGTGGCACATACCCGCATAACATGAACTTTGGTATGCGGGTATGTGCCACACGTGACTGAGAGAAAGGGTTTCATGACGTACGCGACAGGTATTTTGCGTTATTTATGTCATGACCAGTGAATCGTGTTCTTCATACACTGATCCCCTGCTGTGCCAATCTTGGTATATTACAAGTTATGGAGACGACCAGGAGAACGCCTAGACGTAGGCGGCTGATAGATAGATATACAGATACGTAGATTGAAACGGCCAAAGTGCCTGAGGTTCACTAAGAAATGCTTCGCATTTAAAATAGTCGGGCGGCGGCAGATCTGAGGGGACCACAGACCCTATCGTCGTTTTGTCTAAAGAAAAGCCCTCTCTATAGGGGGGACACGGTCACGCGTTTGAAACCTCTGCATTCTGCTGCTAAGCTGTCCGGCAGTCACCAAAGTGTGGAGCCGTCGTCAACCCCACTTGTCTGAAGTTTCGAGGGCCGTGGCCTTCTAGCAACGTTACTCAAGTCTTCGAGTTCGGATGCTACCGGCTATATTGTAGGCCTGACTCGTTCCAACGTTTGAGCTTTGGCACTCAGATAACTTCTCTTTCAGTAGCGTAGCCAGAAAGTTTTTTCGGGGAGGGCTGGTTTCAACCATACTTTATGTATGTTCGTGCGTGGTGCGTTTGTATGTGTGCACATGCAAAAATAGAAATTTTCCGGGGGGGGGGGGGGGTGATTGAACACCCCCCCTCCTCCGCCTGGCTACGTTAGTGTCCTCTTTGTTATTTTTCTTTCCTTTTTTGGCGAATATTTTATGCCATAAGAGAAGCGGACATGCTATATTTTAGTGAAAAGTAATGAGTAATTTTCTTAAGTTACTCGCTTGAAGAAATTCATTCTACATTGCTAAATTATCAGCCCGCAAAAATAATTCATTACGCTACTCATCACAGCGAAACGCGATTAAATTACTGTAATTCCATTACTGTAGTTTCATTACTGCCAAGTCTGGTCGCGTTGAAATGAGCCCTTTCCTGCGTTTTTTTTTTTTTATCGCTGAACATTTCGAAGTCGGTTGCAACTATTCGTGCGCAATTTGCGGGTCGGCGCAGAAATGCGTGCACACGTCGGAGAGCAAGATGACCTCAGTTTTACAAGGATCCATTTCTGGCCATCAGGCTGGTAACAGCGGTGAACAGATGCACTCTTCACAGGAGCTGCTAACCGGCTTATTGATATGTTGCTGGGGAGTCAACGGAGTTCTGGATCCGATGGAGATAGCGCGTCCTATACTTAAAAATATTGCACAGTCCAACAATAGAGTTTTAGCAAGTTACGGAAATACGGTACGCAAATACGGTAAGGCAGTACGGTAGCGTTCCTCCTTTCCCGCTGGTTGTGCTTTTGCCGCTCCCCGTTCCAGTGACAGTGCGTACCCCAAACGACAGGTGTCTCGTTAACAATGCGTAGGCGGACGGGCAACAATGAGGCGTGACAACCCCACAGTAATTTTTGAAAAAAGCTTTTGTGGTGTAGGGGGGGGGGGGTGATTCTTAAAAGGAAGAAGGAAATGAAAATGAAAATTGGGTGTGGAGTGCACAATAACTGTCTCTCAAGTGAGGACACCTCAACCGATACGCTCGCGGGGGAGTGGGGAATGAAGAGACAGTGAGACTGAAAAGAGGATGGTAAAAGAAGACAAAGAAAGGCATGAGTGGAAAAAAAAAAGTGAGGGGGGGGGGGGGCAGGAGAACGGGCGTCCGAGTCACCGTGGTGAGGGGCTAGAAAATTCGTTCGACTAGACCGGCATCCCCGAGAAAAGCGAGTAGGGCCGCAAGGGCTGATCGGCGACGGTGCACGCGGCTGGTGGGATGGAGCAAGTCCTGAAGGGTCGCACACGGCAGTCCGACGAGGCGGTACTTCATGACGAGCCGCTTCCGCGCATTGTTGAGAGAAGGGCAGTCAAACAATAGGTGGCACAGGGTTTCGATCGCGCCGCAATCGGCGCGATCTTCACCGGCAAAAGGTCGACGACCTGGAAAGGATGAGCGGTACCATCATACGGTAGCGTATTTGCGTACCGTATTTCCGTATCTAGCTAAAACTCTCTAATATAGGTTTTCCGCACGACTCTTAACGAAAATTACGCCGAAGGTGCAGCTGCGCGACACTGACTGAGATGCATGTTTTTAACGCGATAGCGTTAAACAGCTCGTATCGCAGAAATTCCGCCGTCGGCGTCGGCACCGTTGGTTGTGAGCGAAAAATCATCATCTTGTCCGTGAGCGAAAAATCGAAAAAGCTGCAAATAAAATAAATAATAAAAATGCTGGGTCCGAGTGAGAATCGAACCCAGGCCCTCTGCGTGGCAAGCAGGTGTTCTACCACACAGCCAGGGGCGTAGCCAGAAATCTTTTTCGGGGGGGTTCAACCATGCTTTATGTATGTTCGTGCGTGCGTTTGTATGTGCGCATGCCTATATACGCAAGCAAAACTGAAAAATTTCGGGGGGGAGGGGGGGTTTGAACTCCGCCCCCCCCTTGGCTACGCCCCTGCACACAGCCACGCCTCTGCTTGTAGCTGCACTGAAAGTAACTTTGATGCTTACCAAAAATACGCGTCCTGTATACAGGTGTCACAGTGAGAGATGTAATATGGCAGTAATATTGCGTGGTACAAGCGTACATTGCCATCGGGCGTCACACCACGTCAATATCGTAACGACTTGGTGGTTTAAAGACAGCCACCCATTACAAAAGGCACACACATTACTGCGCGTATTCCCTTAAGACCACCTAGTGGGTGCATCGCAGCTTCGAAAAGGGTTCTCGCGCATAATTGCTCCTGGTTTAAAACATGCTACCCTTTACATAAGGCACACACCTTATTGCGCGCATTCTGTTAAACACTCGTAGTGTTCGAAGTGCGCACTAGGGGCAGGATATTGCTATCGCGTTCAACTCTTGAAGGCGAAGCTTAAGCGTCCGCCAATTTTTTCCTTCGTCTCATTGAATGTATCCGCCGATTATTCTATTTGTGTCCTTGCTACAGCTCAATAAGGTCAATTGTTTTAGTTCTTCGGAGGAGTGCTAAACAACGGGACATGATAGCGCGTGCATGCGTGTCCGTCCCTCGTTGTGTAGCGCAGCTCCGATAAGCTGACGTGCACCAACAAGCTCAAATTTCAACCCCGCTGCAGTGTATATACACGAGTAATTGGTTTTCCAGGAGTCTTTTTTATTGACAGGGCACGTACGTTTGCAGCGACTAGGGCGATACAGAGTTGCGCAACCGCTGTACACGCTCTTCATTCGACGTTCCTGCTACTGCTACTATAGAGTCTTTTAGCAAGTTACGGAAATACGGTAAGGCAGTACGTACGGTGCCGCTCCTCCTTTCCCGGTCATTGAGCGGCCAAAGCACAACCAGCGGGAAAGGAGGAACGCTACCGTACGTCCTTACCGTATTGCGTACCCTATTTCCGTAAGTTGCTAAAACTCTCCACTGTTTTGCACGCCGCATAGAGGATGGTTGACAGAGGGTAACGCGGGAGAAACCGCGGGGAGGGGGAATGGAGTACAGTGGAAACCCGCGATAACGAAATCCCGAGGGAACGAAATTCTCACCGCAACGAAATATTTTCGGAGCATCGGCGAACGCCCATAGGAGTCAATGCATTTCGTAACTCGCGACTACGAAAAATATTCATACCGCAGTCCCTCATTAACGAAATTTTTGAAACACGAGTGCGCAAATAATTTACTCTCGCAACATTAACTACATTCTAAAACTGCTGAAATGCATCCATGCTACACTTAAATTGTGCAAAACTATCGTTACAGCGCACTTGAGAAGCAGCAGCCATCATTGTTTACAAAAAAAAACATAAAGCTGGCGGCAATGATGGTGATGATGGTAGATGATGGCTTGCCGAAACACCTGCTCGTTATCGCGGACCACGTAGCCAAATCCACATTCCTCATGGAGTTTCGATCGTTGGCTTGGCTCTGTGCTTGGCTTTGTCGGCTGCGCGCACATGGTTGCGTGTGTGGAGTCATTTGTGGAGCATTTGCTTGGTCGCTTGGTGCAACGTGAACTGCGTGTTGCGATTGCTTCGTCCGATTTCGCTGACTGCTAAGATGCCGCCTCCAACGAAAAAGCGGAAGTTCATCACGCTGGAAGATGAGGCTGCATTCATCAGTGAGATGGAAAAGGGCAGGGAAAAAATGGACATTTCCGAACAATTCGCCGTTGCGTGCAGCTCGCTGTCCACGGTTCTGCGCTGATCCGCGCCGATCCAGCGGAGCCAGAAGGTTCGCCTGTAGGCGCACTTGATGACGGTACTGGTGACAGCGCAGTGCCGCCGTCACTGAACAGTGCATGGGGCGAACTTTGTGCCGTGGCAAACGAGATTCCCGATCGAGAGGCATGAAATTGCCCGCCAAAGCAAACGTACTGACTTTTGAAAATAAAATGTGTTTTTTTTTTTTTTTGTAAATTCCATGTCTTTCTGCCGGATTCTCGCGCCAACGAAATTCCCGCAAGAGCGAAATTTTGTGCTTTCCCTGCCGATTTCGTTATTGCTGATTTCAACTGTAATCTACTCTCGCAATACTAACTACATTCGAAAACTGCTGAAGTGCATTCATGTTTGTGCAAAACTATCGCCACAGCACACTTGAGGAGCAGCCGCCATCATTCTTTACAAAAAAAAACATAAACTTGGCGACAATGATGATGATAATGGCTTGCTGACACATGCTCGTCATCGCGGGCTACGTAGCCAAATCCACATTCCTCATGGAGTTTCGTTCGTTGACATGGCTCTGTGCTTGGTTTTGTCGCCTGTGCGCGCACATAGTCGCGTGTGTGGAGCCATTTGTGGAGCGTTCGCTTGGCCGCTTGGTGCAACGTGAACTGTGTGTTGCGATTGCTTCATCCAATTTCGCTGCCTCCAACGAAAAAGCGGAAGTTCATCACGCTGGAAGATAAGGCTGCAATGATCAGTGAGGTGGGAAAGGGCAGGAAAAAAATGGACATCGCCGAAGAATTAGGCGTTGCGTGCAGCTCGCTGTCCACGATTCTGCGCTGATCTGCGCTGATCCAGCGGAGCCGGAAGGAGGTTCGCCTGTAGGCGCACTTGATGACGGTACTGGTGACAGCGCAGTGCCGCCATCACTGACCAGTGCATGGGGCGAACTTTGTGCCGTGGCAAACGTGATTCCCGATCGAGAGGCATGAAATTGCTGCATGGTAAGGCCCGTCAAAGCAAACTTACTGACTTTTGGAAATAAAATGTGTTTTTTTGTAAATTCTATGTCTTTTCTGCCGCATTCTCTCGCCAACGAAATTCCCGCAAGAGCGAAATTTTGTGCTTTCCCCACCGATTTCGTTATTGCGGGTTTCAACTGTACTGCGAAGAAAAACTCGAGATATGCCTTCCGCGATAATATTACGTATCAGTTCAGTGTTCTATTGAACATAATAATAATAATAATAATAATAATAATAATAATAATAATAATAATAATAATAATAATAATAATAATAATAATAATAATAATAATAACTTGGAGCCCGCTTGAGCTTCGCCTTCAAGTGTAGAATGCCTACTTCAAGTAGAGTTGCGAAATGCCCGCTATGGGTCGATTCCACGAAAGATCGAAAAACGGTGTATACTTGATGTTTCCGATTTTCTTGATAATTTTGTATGTTGTGCGTATATGACTGCACAGCACGAAATCGCAGTTCGTTTTCAAATGAAAAATTTTTTCAACACAGGAAAATTATGCAAGCGTCGCCGGTTGACTACGACCATTTTATGAAGAGGGTGTTTTCGTAAATTCGGAACCATGCTGGCAGCTACTGAAGCTATATATTCCAAATATCTTTCTTTTTAGCGGAAGTAGACGTAAAGAGGAAATAGCTCTTATCATTTGATGGAATTCTGAGCAAATTATGTATTTTTAAAAATTCACGAAAAACGCTGCGTTTTTGAAAATCAGTCATATTTGGGACGCTATGGCTACTTCTGTGAACATCTTAGCTTGTTCGTATTTGCAGTATGAATAGGCCTTTATGTGAATGATGAACCTCTGCATTTTTATTTCTCTAATAATTTTCGAAGTAATAAATTTTCATGCTCGAAACACCAAAAAGACAACAGTGCTCCTCGATTCAAAAATCTATATTTAAAAAATTCCCAATCTCAATTTTGTTCAAAGTCGCCCAAAATGTTCTCAAAGGACTGCAGAATGATTATATGAAAAAACATGTTGCATCATTTTTATTAGAACAAAAGCATAAAATGTCAAACATTGTGCTTCCAGAGCGTGGTGGCTACTGCGTAATGATAAGAGCTATTTCCTCTTTACGTCTACTTCCGCTAAAAAGAAAGATATTTCTAATATATAGCTTCAGTAGCTGCCAGCATGGTTCCGAATTTACGAAAACACACTTTTCATAAAATGGTCGTCGTCAACCGGCGACGCTTGCATAATTTTCCTGTGTTGAAAAATTTTTTAATTTGAAATGGCGACAGTGGTGAACTGCGAGTACTGCAGTGCAACCTAAGCATAGCAGTCACACGTGGTTTGCCATGCTTTGTCGCTCTGCACAAGAAAATGCTGGGGTGTCGACTGCGTTGGTTACACGATACGTCTTTCACCGCTCGTCGCTCTCCCGCCCGTTCTCTGGATCCGCAGCGTGCAGATCGTGTGGCGGATCGAGTGGCCCGCGCTACATGCCTTCGTGTAAACGGAGTAGCATGGGTTACGCGGACAGGTGGCAAAGGGCGGCGCGATAGACGCCCGCCTGAGCAGACGACAGCAACGAGCACGGCTGTACCAGTCAGCCAAACACCACCTGAGATAGAAGTTATACATCCAAATTGTGCTTCACTTTGGTGCGATCACTGTCCTATGCTCTTAAGGTTGCCATGGGTAGGCGTTATAGCCATGACCAAGTTTTTTGTATGGACTACCTCAAGGTGCACAAAAAGAAAATTCCGCTGCAGCGGAATTTTCGTTGTTTAGAAGATATGGGATCAAGTCTCTTTTGCGGAGGGTCATGAAGTAGGATGCGCGCTGAATTCAACAGGCAGACCAGATCTGCCAGCACTGATTCAAGAGATACAAGGACATGCAAAGCAAAGCAGATGCAATGCAAACAAAACGTGTTTTGTACTTGGTCAGAACTGCTGCCACCAATCTTCACGTAATCGATTCTTTTTAAACTCTGCATGGATCACATAAAGTTTGACAACGCACACATTTGGGCCAACAAAAGCCAAACCTCTTGGCGACCGCTCTCCAGAAATTCATTTCCATTGATGAAGAGAACTTGCTTTTTATACCAGTCTCTCAATTCTGGCACAGCACAACATCATAAGAGACGCATGGAGGGAATGCGTTCTTTAACATGCAAGATATGAATTATACTCAACTAAAATAGATAAAAGAAAAGGAGGCTACAACTGAAAGTGCCTATATACTGTGGACTGAGGGATGTCTAACACTGCATGAAGTCGCAAACCACGCAAATGCATTTAACTGGAACGGTCTTTTTCTTTACAAAACAGTTCCCACTTTCCGACTATAGATCATTACTGTTGTTTAGCGAAGCTCAGAGAAGAAAAAAGACGTGTTACCCTATTTTCTTGTTACTAGAGATGTCCTTTACGCAGTAGCCACCACGCTCTGGAAACACAATGTTTGACATTTTCTGCTTTTGTTCTAATAAAAATGATACAACAAGTTTTTTTCATAATATCATTCTGCAGTCCTTTGAGGACATTTTGGGTGACTTTGAACAAAATTGAGATTGGGTTTTTTTTTTATTATAGATTTTTGAATCAAGGAGCACTTTTGTCTTTTTGGTGTTTCGAGCACAAAAATTTATTACTTCGAAAACTATTAGAGAAATAAAAATGCAGGGGTTCAATATTCACATAAAGGCCTATTCATACTGCAAATATGAACAAGCTAAGATGTTCACAGAAGTAGCCATAGCGTCCCAAATATGACTGATTTTCAAAAACGCAGCGTTTTTCGTGAATTTTTAAAAATACATAATTTGCTCAGAATTCCATCAAATGATAAGAGCTATTTCCCCTTTACTTCTACTTCCGCTAAAAAGAAAGATATTTGTAATATATAGCTTCAGTAGCTGCCAGCATGGTTCCGAATTTACGAAAACGCACTCTTCATAAAATGGTCGTCGTCAACCGGCGACGCTTGCAGAATTTTCCAGTGTTGAAAAATTTTTTATATGTGAAAACGAACTGCGATTTCGTGCTGTGCAGTCATATGCGCACAACATACAAAATTATCAGGAAAATCGGAAACATCAAGTATACACCGTTTTTTGATCTTTCGTGGAATCGACCTATGACATAATTCTTTAGCGAGTTGGCGAGGTGCCCACTACGGGTCCGTAGGGCAACACGCGCACCTACGAAGCTGCACGCTTTGTTGATAGCAGTGGCGTAGCCGGAGGGGGGGGGGGGGGGGGGGGGGGGGCACACCAAGCCCGTACCCCGCTCCCCGATTTTTTTTTTTTTTTTCCATGGCACACACAGCACAAAATGACACTTGACCACATCTGCCTGCCCGGCCCCCACTTCACATCAAGGTGGTGCACCCCCCGAAAAAAATTTCTGCCTACGCCCCTGGTTAATAGTGGTAACTAATTATGCCTGTGCACTTAGTATACTCAATTTCATACAAAAAGTTACAACGCTGTGGAAGCTATGCAAGAAGTTCGTTCAGGAAAATGTATATAACTCCGCGCGTATCGTGGTCGGTTTTTGTCGTGCTCGCACGAACCGAGCACGAGCCTCCACGCGACGGCGCGCAAACCCCAAAAAACGAAAAGAACAAGACACTAAGCGATCCAGCCGTATGATAACAGCCGTATAACAGGGTTTGCTTATTTCACAAAACATCATAATTTATTTAATACTCAGCCTAATAACGAAAAATTCGGCAGATCCCACGTACCATGGGAATCGATGTTATGCGAAGCATGCGCGGGTTGGTGACTGTGGCATTATTTTTCATGTCGAGCGAAACGTTACGGAATGACGCTAGAGAAATGTGGAAGTGGTATAAACACACTCATATGCTGAAGAGTCGCATATATTTTATATATACCATATGTTTACAGTTGCGTAACGATGCCAAAAGCAACATGGGTGTTACCATCACCAGACGCGGTAAGCTGATATGTAGTGCTTATATTCTTCAATATTGGATAGCGCGAATTCGAAGAGCACAAAGAAGAAACACAAATACACAGGACAGGCGTTACTCGCAATTTAGCTTCATTAAGCAATGTTCCCCTGGATATACACACAGCCGAGTGGCACACGCAGGCGCACTGCACGTACGGTACAGTCACAGTTGCAGTTGTTACAGTTGCGCAGGGGCGTAGCCAGAAATTTTTTTCGGGGGGGGGGGGGTTCAACCATACTTTATGTATGTTCGTGCGTGTGTTTGTATGTGTGTGTATATATATACGCAAGCAAAACTGAAAAATTTCGGGGTGGGGGTTGAACCCCCCAAACCCCCCCCTTGGCTACGCCCCTGCAGTTGCGTTACAGTTGTTATGCTTATACTTATCTGTTATGATGGGAACGCACGCACGTTTCACGAACCCGTGTGCTTGTGTAGAAGAGGTTCTTGACAGTTCTTGAACAAGGTCATTATCACCGTGATCAGTGAGCACCAGCAGCTGGACCGGACTTGTTAATCGGATCCGTTCATGAGTGCGGCTACGAGGGGTCTAAGTGTAGTGAAGTGCGAGGTATAGCACAGCTGGTGGAAATCCTGGATGCCTCTTACGATGAAATGATGTATGACACCTCCTGTTCTGCACGTGGCAGCGAGTTCTTTTGATGCCCTGTCCACATCCAAGCTGTCTTTCACACAGTATAAAGACCAGGCCTGGTTGGGTTTTGATAAGTCAATGTTGAAGCCACCGGTAATGATGAGGGGCCTGGTTCTCTCGGCAGATTCATTGTAGGAAGCATTGACCCCGGTTCTTGCATAATCGACGTGGTCCACGTTGTAGACCACGTGAAAGAGTGCATGGTAGTTGAGCTTCTTCAAGGGTTGTTCTGTCTTCAGCTTCCTCACTTTCCTTGTGTCCGCCACGGTGGTGTAGCGGTTACGGTGCTCGGCTGTTGACCCGAAGGTCACGGGTTCGATCCCGGCCGCGGCGGTCGCATTGCGATGAATGCAAAATGCAAGATGGCCGTGATCTGCGCGATCTCGGTGCACGTTAAAGAATACCAGATGTTCAAAATTAAAGCCCCAGCAATTAATAATATTATCAATTTCCTTGCGTGTCAATGTGTGTGTTCGCGTTTACTGTGTTGGTTGAGACTGTGTATCACCTGTGGCACATACCCGCATAACTTAAACTCTGGTATGCGGGTATGTGCCACACGTGACTGAGAGAAAGGGCTTCATGACGTACGCGACAGGTATTTTGCGTTATTCATGTCATGACCAGTGAATCGCGTTCACCATACACTGATCCCCTGCTATGCCAATTTTGGTATATCAGAAGTTATGGAGAGGACCAGGAGAGCGCCCAGACGTAGGCGGCTAGATAGATAGATAGATAGATAGATAGATAGATACGTAGATAGAAACCCCCAAAGTGCCTGAGGTTCGCTAAGAAATGCTTCGCATTTAAAAGGTAAATCTATTCCGGTTTGTAAAAACATTGAACTATTTCTCAATGCGAACGCATCTATACTGCAACAAGTATCGCTATAGCCTCCACAACGTTGCACTTGATGTGTGAAACAGCACAGTTGATGAGCCTTTAAACGAACCACTCGTTGCGCAATTTACATGTTTTGGCACCTAGTGGGATTCTACACTTCTGCCACGCAATATTACGTGTGTTAATAACACTCCTCGGACTGGATAACATTCATACAATGTTTTTTCCGGGGCATTCGTGAGCAAGAGCGTGGTTCTTTGGTAATAAAGAAAAAAAAAAGAGCGTGGTTCCATGGCGGAAAGCCTGATTTCCACGCAGAAGTCCTGGGTTCTATTTCCACTCGAACAGAAGATTTTTTTTATTTCTTTATTTGTAGCCATCTGGAATTTTCGATCACAACCAACGAAGCCGGAATTTCTGCGAAACAAGCTCTTTTACGCTATCGCGTGAATAATAACGGCTGGGGTTTTACATGCAAAAACCACGATACGATTATGAGGCCCATCGTAGTGGATGGAGGGCTACGGAAATTTCGACCACCTGGAGTTCTTTAACGTGCAGCTAGCCTCTAGCATTTCGCCTACATCGAAATGCGACCGCCGCGGCCGGAATCGAACCCGCGTCTTCCGGGTCAGCAGCCGAGCGCGTAGCAAATTGGATCGCGCTCGAGTTTTTGTACACTGCAACTGTGCCAACAAAACGCCGCCCACTTGCCCAGTACGTCGAGATTCCGCGCAAGCACTTGCCGCAATTCAACAATTGCGCGTTTACTTCCCATGTAAGGTATAAAATTGAGGTAGTTGAGTTCATGCTCGAAATCTGCGCGGAAAACGATGGCTACACCGCGTGAACGAAGGAGTGACGAAGGACTGTGACGAAGGACTGTATGAATCCAGTCTCAACTCAATCCCAGTCTTGTTCTTTTAGACCGATCTCCAGGTACAAACCGAGGAAAGGCCTCGTTTCGTGAATCTGACCAAGCTCAGCCAAGGTCACGCGAGCGTCTCTGAGCTGCGTCAGTGCCGCAGAAGGTTCTTTATTAGATTAATTAACCGACTTCTAAAGCAACCAAGCTGGGCAAAAAAAATAAAAAAACAGGTTGCGCTCGTCCGAGTCTCCAGAGTCCGTGTTCTTATGTGTGTGCGCATCAATATGTTTCCTTCCAAGTATGAACCAACTCGACCAGCAGCAAGTTTTATTGAACCAATTAGAGAGTTGTATATGCAAGGTCTAAAACAGATTGCAGCCGCTCTCTTAAAAGATCACCGCAAGTGACGACGCACGCAAATGCAGCTGCCAAATTTTTCCACCGTTGCCGTAGTGACCGGGGGTGCTATCCTGAACACTCAAATTACGCCATCTTGTCAAATTTCGTAACGACGGCATTTAAAGCCAATCGGAGAGGCCGTAGCAGCCCTTCGGGCCAATCAGACTTAACCAATGGCGGAATTTGACAATGTCCAGTATAGCACCCTTGATTAGACCCTGATCGCCTCGCTGGCTAGCAATATGTCACACGTCGGCCGCGCTATCGTCTGTGGCTGTACGATGGCGCGGTAGTCGGACCTCAAAAATGTACACAGTCTGTCGCATGCTGGGCGTGCGATCCAACATCACGGGACGACAAAAACTTTGAGGACGCTTGTGCTTCGCCTTCAAGAGTAGAACGCGATAGCGTAATCGGGCCCCGTGCGCATCGCCTTCTCAATTACTAGCCTAGCTTCTGTTCTCGGTGTGTCTCAACCGTGCCGTAAGGAAACGAACGACTGTGCGCGTAACATTGGCCGATCCAAACTATCCTGTAGAATGCCTACTGCACGTACAGTTGTTAAGTGTGCACTACGCGATAAATATTCCTTTTGAAAATTAGCCACGTACCCACTGCGCGGCCGTAAGGTGCCACGCGCACCCTCGCAGCTGCACACTTTGTGAATGCTCTTGCTGATGATGATGATTAAATACGTCTGAGCGCTTTGCAACCACCCACTCGTTGCACAATCCACAAGTTCTGACGCCTAGCGCGATTCTACGCTTCTTCCACGCAATCCACTACATGACATTCGTATATGGAAACACTATAGTGTTTCTTTCCGAAGCAGTTTCAACTCACCCTATTGTTCGGGCCTTCTTGCAGGTAAACCTGGTAAATGTGCTACCTGACCCAGCACTTTCATGCGATTTTTCTCGAAGACCATGTCAGTGGGGATCTATGCGTGAAGTGTATTGCTCTGTTCGTTTTTTAACAGTTAGGTTTGCAAACGAATATTTTGTGCTGTGTATCACGCAAACAACTTTACGGAGATTTAATAACGATGCTGTTTCCGCCACCACTTTATCGTGTAAAATATTTGCGACTGCCAAGCCATGATGTCCTAGATCGAGTGCGCAAAATGCCGCTGACACCAATCGACAAAAACGTTTTTTCTTAAAGTACATTCTGAGACCTTGCCTGTGAAGACTTGGCTTCATTCAAGAGACATTTTCATGTCATCCGTTAATTGTCCTCTGTGTGATGTGCCCGAAACAAGTGAACATTGTTTTATAAGCTGCAGAGATGCAATTTTATTTTGGGATGTGCCCCAGCGAACTGTTCACAAAGATTTTGCGCTAAATTCGCACTCCGTGCGATATCTCATGCCAGCGATTTACAATGATGTACCATTCGACATGTTCCTTCTCACTAGAATGCACAGCCTCTGGAAGACGCACATGTTGCAGCAAAACGCAGAGCCGATAATTTCCTCAACAGCCCACTTCATTAGAGTGGTAACTCAACTAAGCGATGTAGACGAGCAAATGGAAGTTCAGCCAGAATGGTATATTGCATTGGTGAGGTGTTTATCCTTGCCACCGTTTTAATGTATAATTGGAAAAGGCAGTTACTTGATGTATTCGCTCTGCGAATACTTTAGTGTCATGTGTTCGTCATTGTGTCGCAATACCGGTATATTATTTCTCTGTACTGAATTCCTTCCGCGTGTCATGTCTAGAGACCGGATTTTAGGCAAATGCCTATTTTGTTCCTTGCGCTCCTATCGCGCCATTTTGATATATGAGCATGAATTAGAGGTTAAGAGTTTTTATAGTGCCTATAAATGCCTGTTTTTGGCGTTTATGCCTAAATGCTTACAAATGGCTATTTTCAATTTGGCACTCATATTAACACTATTTAGTTTCAAGTTTCGCTCTCGGGAGCAGTTTGAGACCGTTATTCATGTTACCGCGCAACACTGACTGTTCGGAACTATGGGGTTCAATCTATCCTCAGTTCAACTCCCGGAAACAACGGCTAGCAGCCGTGAAGTGGGACACGCCGGCGAGCATTCGCCGCCGCAGACATGGCGCGAGCGGTTAGCGAATATGTGCACGCGGATTTTTTTTGTTGTAATTTACTTTGTAAGGTGTTCACTTCATTAGCGTAGCCAGAAATTTTTTTCGCAGGAGGGGGGGGGGGCTTCAACCATACTTCGCGTGCGCTTAGATGTGTACGTATATATATACACATAGAAAACGGAAATGTTTGGTAGTTGGAAGGTGTTTACTGAACCTCCCAAAACCCCCCTCCTCCCTGGCTACGCCGGTGGTTCACTGCCAGTACTGCCAGGGGAGAAACTGGCCCTACGCGATTCGACCCGGCCAAAGGAGGAATTCCTGCGTTCTAGTCTTTTAGCGATCTGGCTATCTACTGCTTCTCTGCCCTTCTCAGTCATGCCGAGAAGACACCCATGAGTGCGTTGAATCGACAGTGGACACTTGTAGACAGTGTTCTGCGAACCGTGCGGGACAAAGCACGGCCATGTTGGCGCCTTTGTGCCATCTTAAGCTATCACATTTCTGTTTTACTGTCGTAGATAGAGGTCGCGAACATTTTCGTTTGAGATTATTTGCATGTATATGAAGATTTATTTTGCCTATATTTACGATTTTGGAGGCCTGAAACGTTGTTTTGCGTGCCTATTTCTGGCGCCTAAAACGAGCTTTCTTAATGCCTAGGAATCCGGTTTCTAGTCATAGCCATGAGGAATAAATAACATGAATGAAAAAAAAAATAGCATAGCTCTGTAGTAGAACACCTGTTTGCCACGCAGACGGCCTGGGTTAGATTCTCACTCGAACCGAAGATTTTTTTTATTATTATTTTATTTGCACCTTTCTCGATTTTTTCGGCCACGGACAAGATGATTTTTCGCTCACAACCAACGACGCCGACACCGACACCTGAATTTCTGCGAAACAAGCTCTAATGCTGTCGCGTTAAAAACTATCTGGCTGTCGCACGTCCCGACGAATCGTCGGGCAGGTCGGCGTGTCTACGGCACTATAAAACAGACAGGACACAAGCTAAAAGAGCACAATGTTTATTTACAGCAGCTTTTGGCACAGACTCATCTGTATGATACGCACTAAACACACATACGCACACTCACATACAAAAACGCGCGGAGGGGAACGCAGGAGACAGAAACAAGGTACAATGTATTCGTACAGGGATATCACAACGTTGGGACGTAAGTACACTGGGAGATGAGGGGGGAAAAGAACGTCGTTTTAAACACTGCGCACGCTTCGCAGCAACAAGCAACAAATGACCAAAGCGCAAAAGGACAGTGAAACGGACGCCGACTCCACTTTTACGTCGTATCTCGTTTTTGCGTCCACCAGGCGTGTTCGGAGCGTTGCTCTCAATTAAAAAGATGAAGAAACCTAAATTGTAGATTGCGGGAGGAAATAAAAGGTTGTACGATCCTCCAACTAATTGCCAAACGACAGACGTATTTAAACTCCCTCAACCTGGCTCTCATTCTCACGACGCAACACGCTCAGAAGTTACACGTCTCAGGGTTCACCGAGTGCAGCGCGACCAAGAACTGGCCATTTGTAGAGCCGCCCGAGCGTCGACAATTTTTGTCGGAAGAGGAGATAACCGCCTTTTTTTTTTTTTTCGGTAAATGTGAAAGAAGCGAACAAACACCTCCATGGGGGGCTGTCAATTAATTGGGCAGTGGCGAGCATATATAGCAATGTAGTGTATGGAACCAACCGGCAAACAATGGTGAGAGACTTGGAGACGAATTACAGTCTCGGCGACAGCACCACTTGGTATCATTGCATAACAGCAAAAGGATCGGCTCTGCGACGCTGGCAGCGCCCACTAATCAACACCAGAGAGACACTGTTCCGCAACGACGCGACGCTGGCGTGGAAGCTACAGCTGTCCATCAGTTAGTCATGTGCATCATCGTGAGAATGTATGCGCGCCAACGCCACGTGTCCTTCCTAATGTCAAGAGTTTCGTTGTTGACTGCACAGTAGAAGTTGTTTTGAAAAGTTGTGCTGAGCATGTACGTGTCGCATTAAGTGGTCACCTTGACAGCGCCAATGTGGAAGGGAGGGTACAGTGGGTTGCGCGAGAAACACGCGGACCGAAGGAAAGGCACGGGCGATACGAGTGCTCTCCTTTACTGTCCCGCTGTGCTCCTACCGCAACCCCCACAGCATGGACCAGTACGACCTTTCAATTAAAGAGAGCGAGGGAAGATGGAAGGAAGGCAGAGAGAACAAATCACAGATCAGGCCGATCGCCACAAAGGCAGTGAGTAGAGATTAACGTGAAATCGCTTATTTAGTGTTAGCAGCCGTAGCAACTACGCACTTACGCAGCGCCAGACGAGTCTGTGCGACTCTCTCCGATGTTTGTGACCGAAACAGCATGCGCGAACAATCGCGCACGCGCGAAAGTCTCCAAATCGACAGCTTGGCGTGGCGGCAACCGAGCGTGGTCCGTCTACTGGGGTCGAGCCGGTCTGCGACGCTCGTACTTTGGCTGCGGCTTCGAGTGCCACCTGCCACCGAACCAGGCGTGCCGAAGGCGTCATGCCTTCTTGTCTCCGTAAATCGTAGGCGTCTCTATAAACCAGCCCTTGGTTGCGCCGCAAACGGCATGATTCACAAACTCGCACCTGTCCCTCCGAAACCCAGCAGCCCGAGACTACATACGCGCACATAGACCAGTTGAATAGTTCTTCGCTGCCATCGTAGAAACATCGCCTGCTGGAGCACTGACGGCGTCAACACTGCTGACTGCACCGCAAGCCATGCGCACAAAATCGAATGAGAAGGTTTAAATGCGCGGCGCGTGCATAGAGGAACAACTGTCTCGTTTTTAAGACTTATCGGATCATCCCTATGCTGACCTGTCATGCAGAAGCCGCGCAATGCCAACCGACACGCTGCCGGATGTCTTAAACGCGACCTCGCCAATAGGAAAATTACGAACGCTGTGGATCCTGGGGGAAAAAATTTAAAAACACGACCTTACGAATGCGCAATTTGGGAGACAGAAAATTGTGCGAACTGAGAAATGAAAACTTCGAACGCGATTTCTCTCATGGTGCACCGACAGTAAGATTGCCACTTGCATGGTCACAGCAGTTCAACGTTTACATAAAGGCAAGCCGGGCGGCGCGCAGCGCAGTCGCCGCCGGCCAATACGCAGACAGTACGGCTTCACTTCTCGCCAGACTCCGTCTCGCTAGCTTCATGCAGCACTAGGCGCAGCACGACCTCAAAGTAATGGTGTCGAACAGGGGCGTAGCCAGAAATCTTTTTCGGGGGGGGGGGGGGGGGGGGTTCAACCATACTTTATGTATGTTCGTGCGTGCGTTTGTATGTGTGCGTGCCTATATACGCAAGCAAAACTGAAAAATTTCGGGGGGGGGGGTTGAACCCCCCCCCCCCTTGGCTACGCCCCTGGTGTCGAACGACAAGAGACTACGAAAGCTCCCAAAGCACACACAATGATTCCCATGCTGAGCGACAGACAGGGCACAAAATCCTCCACACAGTGCACCAGTGACCAAAACGTGTTGTACAACCTTTGGCCACGGTATGCATTGTGCATGAGGATAGGCCGTCGTTCTCACCACGCGAAAAATGAGCATGTCTCTCGACAGCAGTACTGATTCGCAGCGACGGGACCCGACCAATCAAACAGGCATGGCAGCCGAGGGACGCAATCGTACCGTATTTCGCTGCTCTGGTAAGATCGGGCCACGTCGGACAACACTTAGCCGCAACTGGCAAGCTAATGAGACGGAGTCGCAATCAAACTCCGCAGTGCAGGCCACAGATTATTTTGGACAAAACATGGTGGCGTTTCGCAGAGAGCAACTTTCGGCTACTTCTGCATGTGACGTCGATTAGTGACAGGCCTGTAGGAACTGGCCTCTTTCGCGATGTGCATCTCTTGTGTGATGGTTGCCGGCATCACGTCGCGGGCAAAACGAGTGCAAAACCGGTTGCTATAGCTTGCCTTCGTGTCGCGGATAGCCCAAACTTGTGCTACACACAGGAAGAAAAAAATATAGAAAAAGGGGGAGGGGGCCTACACTGACTTCTTTAGTCGGCCGCGGCGGGACCATACAACGCGTTCGCTCCTACCACGCACACACAAACAACGTTTAACTCTACGAGGCAGGTCATTCGCGAGTTTCTGAAAGCCCCTGCTTAACTCTTTGCACTCAAAACGACCGACCGCCAGACCGCGGCGCAAACTGTGTGCGCGACTGCGGCCCTCTTTCAGAGAACCGGTCAACAAACACTCGCGTCATAAACAGAGAAAACGCAGCCAAAAATAAAGTGTTCGCGAAGCACATTTTTTTAACAAGAGTTCCCCGGCCGGATCTTACGTAGACCGGCAACGAACTTAAACGTAGCTAGCAGACGACACTTCAACACCGCCCAGCGAGCGCCGACTCCGTACAGCAGTCCTGAAGCCGCACTTCACAGAAAACAGCGAACCAATCACGTCGCAGTAAAGTAACGTCCGTAGGAACGTCATCGTTGCGTCATCACTCGGTGCGCTGGCAAGTGGGCCGGCTGCTCTCCTTCCTCCGCAACAATCGAATTGGTGAGCGGAGAGACATTGTCCCAGTTCCAACAGCAATGCACGCACACATACACACACACACACACACACAGGCGTACGCACGAGTGACAGCTATGGCTGGCGTACGTCGCTGAAGGTCGCCCATTCTGCTGCCCAGCACGACACAGCGGGCGACCTGCGTTTCCGCCACAGGTGAAAAGATTCGACTCTTGCAATGTTACTGTACACCGCCACACATATGGCACCACCACGAGCATTAAGCATGGTTGGCACAATGCTTCCCTCGCAGACAGTCGACAAATTCGCGCGCAAAGGAACCTAAGATCACACCGCTGTCCATCATTCTCGTATACTTATAACCGAGCTGGTAACTTTTGTATCCAGTTGCCGACATGTTGCCCACACCCTTGACCACTAATGTATTCACCACCATACCCATACTTTTTTGAACAAGAGCATGCCAATGAGGTTGGACAGCGAAGCATTCATTCCTGCCAATAATACACAGACATCACAGCTTCAGGAGCCTCCTTCATGTGCCAACGAAAGCCTGCATGCTGACCATTTGAAATAGTGCACCCTCCAAGAGGTAATCACGATTCACAAGACAAACTTCTACTGAATGAACGCTGTGTCCGATGTTTTTGCACTTTAGCTTCGGTGTACTGCACTGTATGCACATTTTATCTTTCTGAAGAGTAAGTGCCTCTAGTTTCGATGCAGTACTGCGAAAAGTTCACTTGCTTAGCTGGATGGTTGGTGTGCAATACCTTCTTCAGTGTGCTCTCAACCACATGAACACAAGTTGTGCACTGTTCTTCTTGAGCCTCAAAGAGGGCACACACCCAGAGTTGGGGATGGGCCAAGAATCAGGCAGCTATGAGAAATGCAGTTTAAAAATACATAAATGGAAAGGTAGAAGAAGTGGAGGAGGGAGAAAAATAAATAGCCAAGAGGCATCAACTCCAGTCAACAATTCAGAACAAAGAATATGCAAAAAAAAAGAAAGAATAAAAAATTTATAACACTAATTATTTTGCAGCCTCAAAATTATGTACAGCATTACACATATCCCAACGGTGAGAACACTAGTGTTGATGCCCAAAAGAGTAAAACCAAAACTTATCACCACATCAAGTTTTTAAAAGCAAGAGCTTCAAGAAGCCCTTTTCTTTGGAATAATCAGTGTCGTAATAAAAAGATAGTCAACCAATTCTATTTCACTACAGAAACAGGAAATCACCCGTCCAGACCTGTGAAAGTAAAGAAAACGATGGAATATGGCAGCATGACCTCACAAGTGAAACCTCAAGATGTCATGAAAGTCACAAATGGGTCTTCCAGAAAAATAAATAAATAAATAAAAAAATCAGATGCTGAAAGCTATAGGAAAATGCCAACAAGGATTTGATGAAATCGCTACACATTGGAAATTTCATCCACCTAGCTGCGGTGACATAAGCCAGTCATGGCAGTACAGATATGAGCGACTCAGCTATATTATTCAAGTACGACCCACAACTGCCAGATGCTCATACTGATAAAAGAAAAACTATGAGTGAGGAAATGAACAAGAGGAATGCCACCAAGACAACTGAATTAGAGGGGGCTGTGAGTAAAGAAACAAAGCAGACCTCAAAAATGGCAAGGCATTACAAGGGAGCCTGCACAATGCAAGGATATAGTCTCCAAAAATTGTTTCAAAATGGGAGTGAAATGTGGAAAACTTAAGGAAAAAGACCAGCAAAGGAGACAAAAAAAGAGCTGTACCATTTATATACACATTTATGTCAGGGACTGATGCAAGAAGCTCAGTAACCTTTTCTGTGCTCCCTTCTTTTACATCAGCAGAGGACTGAGGAAGGGTCAGATTTACTCCTTGGCTGACGGGCTGCGCAATGGCATAGTTGTGAGTTTCTTAACTGAACCTCAGCAACAGCTTCCCAATAGGATCAACATCTTCATTCAATGATCTTCGGAATTGTGGAGAGCTCTGTGGCAAAACAATACCTTTCAATTTGGGACTTAGGGTCACCACAATTTTCATTCTCACCGGAAGTGTTGCATCAGGGATCAAATCCACAACCACCTCTAATGCTATGCAGCAGTGCCAACCTTTGGGGGCAATCAAGAGGAAGCGATCTATTTTCTAGATCGGGTGCCATGCCATGGTTTCAGTAAGGTAGAATGACACAGCAGCGGTAACGAGTCAGAATTTTGTTCTCCCATTACATCCACACCAAAACACCAAGAACTGTACCTGCCAGTGACATGTCTGATAGCTGCACGACTTAGCTTGGTGTGACACCACAGGCAAGAATTTTAAAAGTTGGGTGGAATGAAAGAGCTCATTGGACTTTTGGCAAACACAGAGCACTTGTGAAAGCTTTGTGCACAGGCCTGGTCTGAAGAAAAAACAACTGCCTCCACAGACAGACTGACGGACCTCTGATATTCGGAAGTGGCCCAATGTCACCCCAAGTTCCATTTGTCTTGCTTTACGATTCCTCATCCGCATAATACAGCTTATTATGCAAAAATAGTCCACGCAATGCAAGTGATGCACAAACTATCCATGAAAAGGTACACCAGCAGGAGAAGCAGAAGGTGACCAGAGGAAGACACCCTACAAAGGAGGACGACACATCAATTAGGCCTGATGAGCTAAACACACACATAGAAAACAGATAATAAAAAGGGAATGAGAAAACACCACGGGCAAGGTAGCAAACCACCCAATGCTTGACCACATCCCCACGTAGAGGTGTACAAACAGACTAAACCCACAATTCGCTTGCAAGTGCCCATACAGCAAGCTGGTGATTCATGGCAAGTTATGGCCTCGAATGGAAGAAAAAAATTTTGGTGTGTGTAGCTAGGGCCACAGGCACGTCCCATACAAAGAGGCTTCACAGTTCGACTCGAGGAGAATGCACACATTTGGATACAAGCAGACAATAGCATCCCTAGGTCACTTCGTATGGAGGCCTTAGTGCCAACAATTGCCCCCTGCACTTTTGTGCTGAATGAAATAGGAATCAACGAAATGCAATGGCAAGATGTGCAAAAGAAGTAGGCACCTCTTTTCAGTTCTTTAAAAAGCTTCTCTCTCTCTCCCACACATGCATGCACACATTGAAAATGCTGGCAACAACCATCCACACACCAGGCTATAGCCTAGTTGAACATTATACATGTGATTGTGACAAGAAGGTGAATAAACTCCACTTAAATAAAAAAAAGGAGTTAAGACACCAATAGAATAGTTTTGTCTGGCTTGACTGCTGATGGAAAAAAAAAAGCCTTGAATCTAATGTGAAAATCAGTACAGACAACAGCATAAGGGAGACAATTTCACACGCCATGTTTGCATGTCACAGTTCGCAGTAGACCAGAGGGCACATTCAACGAGCCTTAACGAGAAAGTGAACATGCCTACTGCAGTCAACATTAAAAGCCCATTTGACACCTTCAGACATCTGCAATAAACATTTCTACAAATTTAACTGTACACAAAACACGACTAAACATGTCCCCTAGTGTTCACACAGCCCATTATATAAAAACCACATGCCATCCAACATGCACTCTAAGCGGGCAGGTCACGGGATAATTTGTACATGTAACAGGCACAACAACATGAGTGACAAGCAGAGGGGTATGCATTCATTCCATGTCTTGATCAAAGTACATAACTTACACTGCCCAGAACTAAGAAAGGAAGCAAAAATCAGGCATGAATATACCAAGCTATCTAATGGGAACAAGGTGACATAACAAAGCCTGTACAAGGTAAATGTGTTTTAACTCCCTTTCACAAGATTTTTCCAGCCCAATAAAAAAAAATGTAGCACAGATGAGAGATTTTTCCATGAATGCTCACATACAGAAGGTAATGAAGCTTCACATGCACCAATGTCTGGAGTGAAATGGACACAAGGAGAACAGTACAAGCACATAAAAAGCAGGTAGCCCATATGCTCCTGCAGGCTTTCTTCTAGCTCACTGAAGCCAAACAGCCCACCTTTTTATCGTGTTCAACCCCTGCAACCAATGTGCAGTCAGCAAGAATAAAAAATAAATGCTATTGCATTCATTTAAGGGAACCTAAAGCGAAATGGCCAATGCACTGATGCCCGGCAAACCAAATATTGCAGCCTTATTTTTAAATGCCAGTTCCAAGAACTGAAGGCATACCCAGAGCCTCAACCTACAAACACACAAATGTGACTAAACATTCTGCCATGCAATATAATTTGCCAATTTTATCTTGTGCACTAACCATTTAGTACCGTCACATATTGTGACAATGACAGTGCACTGCAAGTCCCCCCTTTCAGTGTAATGCAGGCAGGAAACGCCTCACCAACAAAGGCATACATTTTTTTTTGTGATAGTCTGGAAACAAAAAGCATTTTATAGTGGTATAAAATTTACATAAAACGCTTCCCTGTTTGATATGAGCAGCGCAATAATAAAACCAGCACATGTATAGAAGGTCCTATCGCTGGCATTAAATTAGAAATTAACACACTGCCATGACATGCCGCAATAGATTAAACTTGCATATCAGGACCAGCATTATTACACATGGGCTGCATATAATGTTTGGCAGGGCCACCATAGGCCAGACACGAGGCATATTGCTTATACCTAAATTTCAAAGGTTGGGAACCAGATGCTCTTCCTTTAGTGGATGTCAGAAGCAATGGCCTGGTCTATACAGAAGGTCTGCTATTTTTAGCAAGCTTTCTTGAAAGACTTTGTAAAAACTAGCATTGAAGAAAATGACATTTTAACCCAATTAATTCAGCAATATACTATATTTGAAAATTTTTACTCCCAACACCCTAAAGAGTCATGCAGCAAACTCAATTTAGCTGCTGGTCAATAGAGTCCTTGACCATGCAACAAACAGAGCCTGCTAAGATCCTCTTGTAGTTTGGCACTCCATGAACCAAATGCCCATGTGAAACGGGAGAGTTAACGCTATTAATTGTGTGTAGGACCTCAAGCACACCATCTAAATTGGTGTTACATGGGCAACTTTGATCACATGGAACTCCACAACAATAGCAGAGGTGAAAGCAGCCAGATTGTTTGCAATCGTATAAAAACATACATAAGATTTAGCAGGTAAAATTCTGAAGAAGGCCTAAAAGTATTAATGTCCGTATTTCATGCCAAGTAATCTTTAGGTTCCTTCAGAATGTGTTTGCAGCATAGACCAATTATAACGTAAGTCGCCGGAGTCGCGAATCCGCACTATAACCAAAACATTTTTCAAAGGCTGCACATGTCGAAACAGGCAGCCACATAATTCCGACAATCGAGGCATGTGAATCAAGTGTAAATTTGCATGCGCTTAAATTTGCAAATGGGGAAAGGTTACGTCCATGGACCTGCGGTGCCTACATAACACGGGGGAAAAAAAAGCACCGCAGCGGAAAGTCGTGGATTAACTTAATGGACCTCCTCATTTATGCAGACTTCGCTGCGGTACCACACTGCGCAGAAACTATATACGTCAAACGGCAATTAAAGTTCCACATGCTTTCGATTTCCCAGGCACGTGTGCTATGTCAAAAACAGTGACGATTAAGAACCATCATTCGAGTGTTGCAGATGCACGCCCTCCTTTTCGTTGAATATGTAAGCCCCATCCAAATTCAACAACTGCAAACCACAACATTGATCGTCCACGGTCACTACCAACGAGACAGCTGGCACTCGTTAGGCCTAGCGTGCGGGTTGCAACTTCACATGCTGTCGCGAGAAGTTTGCCCAAGACAACACGGAAATCCGGCGTAGAAGAGATCGCACTCATGAGCTAAACCAAGGGCAGCACACGTAAAACGAAGTTTCGGTTCGAAGTCGGGAGAACAGCCGTGGCAACTATCCCGCAAAAGTCAGCCAAGCTTGTAAGTCCGTCTGCTGGTGGCAACGGCGATAGCTTGATCGCGTCTTAAAGGCCAACTCCGGCAATTTTTCGAGGTCGATGGATCTCAATGAAATTCGCTGGGTACGTTCCTTTGTACGTTTCCGTCATTTATGCCAAATTACAGGCTTGAGACATGCGCAGATTGTTTGCAAATGAATTTTAAAGATTGTCTGCAAACGCCCTCCTGGCTTCCCACAATTATTGGCAACATTGGGTCTGTGACGTCAGTATTGGGAAGGCGGCGGAAGTGACGCAGCCGAGGGCACCGCTAACTTCGGCGCTTCGGCCGCTACAGCGAGCGTCTGCTGTGCACAAGGCGACAGACAACGTTGGTTTGGCCGGCGCTTCGCTGGTCGTCCCGGCTGTCACAGTTTTCATACTCGGCGCCGGCGTGACCGGCATGCCTTGCACGACTTCCGGTTCGTTCGTAACAATGTCTACGTCATACATAGACAGTACACTTGGTTGGGTTTCGGTTTCGGTGTTGCCCTTTTTTGCTTATTTAAAATTATTCTCCAATTTGCCGAGTATTTCTGCTATCGGGCCCGTAACAGGAGTGTCTCAGGAACATAAAAGCACCATTACTTTGACATGGCCAAAAAATCGCCGGAGTTGGCCTTTAAAGCATTGTGAACTGCGGGGGAATCGAGGTTGCATGTGCGATAACTGGACTCTACGACGACGACGCAACTATTTTCCCGACAGAAAACTGTAGATCCGAACAGCGGTAACGCGCAGTTCATGCGGACGCCCATTCGGAGCGGAGCATGCCCGCAAAAATCGGCCAGAGTAAAGGCTTGCTTCGTTGCCAAGGCAACCACTCCCCCTCCTGACACCGCGTGTCCACGCCCTCCCCGCTGTTGACCCCCCACTTGGCCGCTCCCTCCTCCTTTAATACACCTCCCAGCTGTTGCCCCCCCTCCTGCCCGCTCCACCTTCCCTCCTTCTTTAAAATGCCATTGTCAGCGGAGGTGCCCCAGCTGGCGCACCTCCACTGACAAGAGCACTTGCTCCCTCACTTCTCTGACAATTTTCCAGCAACCGCATTTTAACCGGTCTTTCATGACGGGGGACTGCACAATAAGCGGTATGTGTAGACATGGAGCTCTATGGGAGGGTAAACGGGAGTCAGGAAAAACCACATTATAGCCGGTCCTGCACTGTAAGCAGTTACATTATAAATGGTCTGAGCTGTACTAGAAAGCAAGAGTATGCACTATACACATTCTGACAGCTGAATAAGATGCTAGAAAGCACTATGTTGCAGGTAGAATTCCGTTTAGGCGTCATCTAGTTTATTCATGTGGCACCATGTAAATGGCCTTAATTAAACTCAACAGTATAAACAGCTAATATTTTTTGCACTAATAACGCACATTTAAAAAGCGGTATGCTACATCTGACAGCCAAGCAGGTTGTAGATGAAACAGCCACTAAGCTGACAAAAAAAACCGAAGAAGCTCCTGAGCAACGGTACCACTGTAGATACTCACTGGTAATGATTCTGTATTCATGTTCCCATCAAAGAAAACAAAAAGCTTCATTGGGGCCAAAAGTATTTATGACAAAGGCAGCAAAAATTGAACATATGTACACTACCATAGAGCTGCTCATCTTTCTTAGTGAAAATAAACTACTTCTAGCACTATGGTGCAAAACTGAAAAATAAGTGATAAGTGGGCTGAAATTGAATGCTCAGTGTCCTTTACACACACACACACACACACACAAGTACACAAACACATACACACGGAAGGGGTGGGAGGTTCAGTCAAGTTTAAATGCCATGGGCTAGGCGACCAAAATATGTTCCACTTGAGATCACACGTTTGTCTAGTCTCTTTGATCTTGTATCCTTAATACCCTCTAGCAGCAAGAAATTCAGTCTTACAGCATATTCTAACACAATGCTACAAATGTGCTTGCCCTAAATCAAATAATGCAAGCCATTGGTGAATAAAGGTATTTGCAGTAATGTAAAGCTGATTAAAATTAAAACTGCCCCTAAAACACAACTGAAATAGAAAAACCAAGGCACCCAATGGATTAATTATTGAGATCCACAATTACGGCCCTTCGTTGTTTTACAGTGACATAAACGCGACCGACTACAACTCTGAATTCATATCTGTATCTACATCGTATACGTCGTAATACCCACAAAGCTTCAGGCGATGGAAGAGAAACTTATTGCATCGATATGATGACCATCAGTTTAAACAAAGCTATAAAGTGTGTTGCATAGGGTGCCTGCAAGGAAGACATGAAAAACAAGGCAGCTATATGTGCTGTTTGCAGATGTAGAAAGGTCGAGTAAGGTGTGCACCTGAAATGCATGTGCTAGCAGAATGATATGCACCAATTGGAGACAGATTTACAAGGCCAACAACAAGGGCCTCAGCATAATAATCAAACAATTACCCACACAGTCCGATAAGTCACCAGTCGTAGTGCAATTCCTACACTGGCCTTGCAAGAAGGCAACAAAGGCATAAAGCACAATGTAAAAGTGAACAGAAAAATAGGATCATAAAGAAAGAACCCAAAACAAATTGCCACAAGCAGCAAACACCATTTAAACACATAAGTGCCACAAAAGCACGCAGCATATGGTTAACAATAAAAAATAATATCTAAAAGGCTTGCAGACAGCAAAGACACATGTAGCTCATTGCTACAAAAAAAAAAATAAAAAATACATGCAGCATAAGTAAACTAAGCAAAATAGGATCACCAATAAAAAGCTGAAGAGAACAATGCGAAACACAATAGTAAAATATTGACACTGACAACAAAATTTAATACTAGCAGTTAGGGTAAACTGTGCAGCTCGCATTGAAAGCCAAGCGCACCACAGTTATGACAAGAACATGGAGGTGGCAAGACAATCGTAAAACAGTCAATCGTGCCATGCCAGAAGGTAAGCAGAAGCTCAGGCCCCCTTAATCAACTTTGGCAATGGTATGGTAATTAACTGCTCATGACAGACGAATACCCTGGCCCATGGGCATTGTACAAAGCCAAAACAAAGCATAAAAAGTAAAATAAGAATGATGGTCTCAAGGAAATCTTCCTTTTCTTTCAAATCAAATTCAATTCCACACATTTGAACTTGTCAGTCAAAACATCAGCCATTTTGACACTTCAGCCCAGACAAAAAAAAAAAAAAGAACCACGTCGGTGTTGACCACATTTATCCCAAGCAACGTCAGTCAAGCACCAACAGTCATGCAATGTGTGTAGAGTATAACTACACGATAGTTTCACTTCAAGCTTCGTCCTAGGATTACAAAGTCCCAGCAATGGTGCCAATAAACGTAAGGCAGGCAGAATTCCCAGCCGTAATTAAATGGCTGCATTAAGCCATAATAGGCAAAATTATTTTAATTGCAATAGAAGCCCTTTTCTTTTTTTGCTACAGTATTTTTTTAATATTCTGACAAGCTAGTTTTCCAAATATTAAAGGGACACTAAAGCGGAACACTAAACCAGTTTGGACTGATTAACTTTTTCAGAGCCACTGACACACTGGTACATCCATGCGTTTCTGTTCCGCAGCGCCACTGGCATACCCGTGCATTTTCCAGTTTCCACCCGTTTGTGCGCAGTAACAAACTTTTGTATTCTCTCCTTTCCCTTGGTTTCCTCATTCTATGCTTCTTTTCTTTAGTGGCCACGGAACGCCCTCCGTCAGGAGCATGGTTGTAGCGCTTGGTGTGCCCCTAGAGATAAATGGGCTGGCCTGCAGACTTTGTACTTCGGATGGCAATAATTTTCTGTAGCACAAAGGCCACCTTTTTTATGTGTTGCTGCAATTTGTGGCTTGCTGGTAGTAGGTTCTTTTTTTTTTGCATCCGCTGTCTTGGGTAAGGCGTGCTTCCTCCAGGATGTCTTCATGATTTGTCGAAACTCTAATCTGTTGCCTTCTCTTCTACCCATTGCTCTTGTTGCTTTGAGTGGTCAAGTTCAATAAACAAAAGCACATCTAAGCATCCTCACATAAGTGTAACAACGTTTAGGGAAAAAAAACACAGGTGCTCAGTGTGCGTCACCTCCAACAAAGCCCAGCAATAAAAGGGTTAATTATTCTTTGAGAACTCTATTGGTAATTTTTTGATTGCAGGATCATTATTAAAAGAAGAAATAAAGGGCAAAGTTTCACTTTTGAATTTCGTACCTAAACCTCAGCAAAATGTCCAGTCAGATTTCAAGCTTCTTTTTTTTTGCCTTTCAGCCATATTTGCTCAGCAAAACTTCCTTAAACTTGCGATGTCAAGTCTCTGGCTCCCTAAGCACATACTGTAATTCATTTTAGCTGATAAAGAGTTATACAGGCCCCAGCATATGCCATCGAAGTCTATGACATCATGGCAAGTTGGTGCAGTAACTTGAAGGTGACGGCACTACCTGTATTTCATTTTTGTGCGTTCTCTGGCTTACCAAGAGTCTTCTTGCGGCAAGGGTTGTCTTTTTGGTATTAAAGCGAAATCATTTTCTTCTTTAGTGTCCCTTCAAGTTTGAGAAACTTATTCAGATCTTGTAAATGAAATGAATCTAATAGCCCAGAATATTTTCCACAGGTAGAAGCTATCATGTGTTCACAAAGTAATGATATCACTTCGTGTGGTATTTTGTACAGAAAGACATGGGCACAACACAGGCCTTGCATATGTGCTGCACTCACTTTCCTTTGCAGCATTTGCATCTTGTGCACATTACGAGAAAGAAGAAAGTCCTGCGAAGCTCACAGCCCACAAGATGAAGGGAGCACCACTGTCGATGCAAAGGGGTGACCGTTGTGCGTTAGGAAGAATGCTGCAAGCTCAACAGCAAGAAGCCAACTGTAGGAAGTAATATAAGCCCACTGGTTGCTAGAGGGTTACTGCAGTGGCAAAGCCTGCTACCCATTATTAGATATTTATGCCGTTTCAACATATCACGAATGAACATACCGGTATATACGTGACAGAAAAGCTCAGCTGTTTCAAGCTAGAAAGTAATCCCACACAACCAATGGAATCTTTACAAAAAAAAAAAAATCTTGGTGACCATACTTTGCCTTAACACATTGCACCGACTCCCCAGGCTTCATGCACATCACTGACAAGAGGCATGCAAACCATCCCATCTCAATTCGATATTGTTTGATTCTAAAATGGAGGACAACGCACAGAAGAAACAAGAGCAAACACTAAAGGCTACCAATACAAGCAGCAGTACCACAGTTTTGCAGCCATCAAGCCAGAAAAGCATCACATGGTAGAGTTTATCCAGTCAGTGCAACATTGGTCTACACATGAGATCACTGAGCCTCACAACTTGTGTTGTTGTGCCAATACCAGCACACGTATGTGGCCTCCCCTTGCAACTCACTTTGCTGGGATAGTGAAGCTGGACAAATGTACTGCAAGAATGCAGGTTACATATATCCTCACGGGTGTAGAATTGACTATGCATGCCGATACTCAATAAAGCAAAACACAGGGCAGAATTGAATATAAATGTATGTTTCATTGTTTGCCAATTACACTGATATTTTGTAACACCTACACGAGATTAGTCTGGTACAGTTTTGTAGTTTTGATAACTCACGTCTACAGTCACTTTTATTAATGCAGCCCTGTACAAAGTTTCTACATATACACATATATACAGGGTGTAAGCAAGCCCAAGCGATAAGACTTGAGAAACGCATATAAGTGCTTCTTTTTAATCACACCGGTCAAAAAAATGCAGCCTTTGAAAACAAGTGCTAAGGATCACTGGCAAAATCTCCAGCTGTCAGGTATCGGTCACTGGCTTGTGCGACTATGGTGCAACTATAAATTCTCTGCACATCAAAATTCCCTAAAGTAGACCTAACATTTTTGGAGAACTGATGTGTTAAACACTGCACATTCAAGCAGCGCTTTTGTTCCCTCTAGAGAATGAACCAACATGCACGCCTGTTTTTTTTGTTTTTTTGAATGATACGTACAAAGAAACTGGAAGATTTTCTGCAAAAAGTTGTTGAGCTACTTCCCACTTGTTTTGCAGTGATTAGCATACACAGAAACAAAACATTTCTCAACATAGAGCAGTGGAATTTTGGTGCAAACCCATGATGCATGGAGCCATCTGTAATATTTTAATGTGACCAGTACTCCAATAAATACAGCTCTTGATAAGGAGCTTCCTTCAACTCCGTTTAATGGCTAAGCACTTAAAGGATAAGAGAAAATGTAAAGTGGCAGCAAATTCTAAATACGTATTACTCATCTAATTAATATCACTTTAACTCGAACATCTGTTACCCAACACAGCTGACTAATTTCTCAAGTTACACTACATCATTAAATGCACAAACACTACTATGCTTAGACAATGCACTGCATGCTTCACGGCCTTCTTCAATAATAACATATATTTTGCACTAAGCGCCATATTCCCTCATTATACTGAAAGGTATCATGCTCACTGCCAAAGGATGCTTTAATCTTCTTCAAGCCCAGATGGCCTTCATAAAAATCTACTTATAGCCTGTGCGTGTATATATATATATACTTATACATACATATATCCAGGTACTCAAACTAACCACAACTATTTTTAATCAAAACTTCTTTTACCCCAACAACTCACTCACTGGAGAAAAAAAAACAGGTAAAAGAGCTGGGCTCAGTGACCAAGATTCACTGAAAAAGCAAGTTCTCTACACATCGAATATGCTACAGGCAAAGACAAGATGCCTGGAAAAATAGCCACTAAAGTATGCCTTCACTAACAGGTGCTTAAAAATCAGGTGGAGCATTGGTAACAATTGCAGTGGGCAGAAAGCAAAAGAAAATTGTGAGGCCCCATTACACTGCACTAAAGGGACAGTTCCTTCTAGTTCATTATAACAGGCATCAAATGACCAAACAGCAATAAAGTGAACAGCAGTGTTCCCTTCTAGGTCCCACATTCATCCAGCCTTCTAATGCAACCTAATTACGTCCAATGACAAAGCAGAGCAACTTTCATGATGAGGTCACCAAAGTAACCAGTCTTCTCCAGTTGCACATTGCCTTAGCCACATAGAAGGCCACGTTGCACCCTCCATGTACATCAAAGGCTGAATGCCATGTCAATGCCATTTGAACACAGTGTTGCTGCATTACAGCAGATTCTTTATGAAGAAAATAAAACCTTTGAAGTGTTATCACAAAAAAATCTGCACTAGCGATGTTGGAGCATTGCCAGGTAGTTAACTATGACCAAGACTTTACCTGCCTGCACAAATAATAGCTCGCTTCTTTACCCTAAAAACACCTAAGTTTAGACCTTGCAGACTTTTCAACAGAAAGAATTAAAAGCGAAATACATTCCCTAAAAAAAAGGCTGTCAAAAAACTAATGTGCATGCACACACACACACACATACACACACATAAACACACACTGTTCAAGACGTTTATATTGCCACAGGAGTTTCAGCTGCCCAAAACTCCTCTCCCAAACGCCTTTTCTTCACCACATGGCAATCACACACTTGCCATGAATAAAAACAGAAGATGCATCCAAATTGTCAAAAATGTCCCCTAATAAAAGTGTGGTGCTAGTTTACACAGTGCATTCTGTCAGCAGCTCCATATGCAAAAGCCAACTTCATTAAAGCTTTCTTGCCATGCACTACAGCCAATTGTCGATTATCCCCGTCAACCACAAGAATTAACTGTGAGAGCAAGACCTGAATAATACAAACAGCACACTGTGTAAGCTCCTCTTTTCTTTTCTCAACTGGATGATAGAACTAGTCACACACAGATCTGCCTCCACAAGGGCAAAAATGTCTGGTCAACATTTGAATAAATACAGAACCTTGCCGCAGCAAAGCACACTGCGAACTCCACATACAGATATATGCACATATACAAACACATGGCAACACATTATACACAAGTATGTGGGTGAGAGAGAGAGAACAATGCCAATGGTGTAGTGGGGGCGGGGGTGGAGGTGAGTTGTGGGATGTGGCAGGTGTGTGTGAAGGGTGGAGAGAGCCGAACCTAGATGTGGGTCGCCTCCTGTGTGTCCCAATCATCGTCGTCTGTGGTGTCACTCTCAGAGCCTGGCCCATCGATATCACTGCTGGGATCGTCCCCTCCAGCACCTGAGGGGCACAGGTGGCTTGGGGACACAAATTTGAGTGATACCTGGACAGAAAATTAAGGGGGAAGAATGACAGAGCTGCCATAAATCAATCATCATCAGTCTATTACTCATTCTGTCACTGTAATGGAGCATCTGTTATCTGCCCGACACACTAAGGCTCCATTCATTGTTTAAAGGGGCCCTTGCAACACCTTGTCAAGTATTCATTGAATGACCATGCTCTACGAGTTTAGAATAACAGAGCTGAGCTAGTTGGTAGGTATTCATGTTAAAAGTGTGTCTTTGAGACATGTGCGTTAGATGCTCTCTGCTGCATCAGTGGCCCAATGTTTATGATGCTCGTATGCCAACCCAGAACGCATGGGTTCGATCTCAGCTGCAGCGGTCGCATATCAATGGAGGAAACATGCTAGAGGATTGTGTACGGTACCGAAATTATTCAGAGCCCTTCACCACAGCGTCTCTCACAGTTTAGTCTCTTTGGAATGTTACACCCCACAAACCACCAAACCAACTGAGACATGCGTATCTTTGTGTGTGCAGCTTCGAATTCTGTGTGCTTGGTGCCATGGCGCCACCTCCTATGCTGTCAGCAACAGTCGGTGGCAGAGATCAGCAATGCTGCGACGACGTCACTGTAGCCCAAATACAAGCAAATCAGACCACTTCCAAGTGTAGCATGAGCCATGATATTGTAACGCGGTGCTGGAAGAGCGCGAAAGAAGAACGAAGAAGAAGAACGGACGCGAGGGATTTGGTGCTCGGCATCATCGGATCGTCCCTTGTCTTTTGCCTGCCGCTTCATTGACCTCATTGTAAATAAACCCATATCATCTGTAACAATATTAAGCTGCTCTAATCCAAATAAAACTATTTTCATGGCTTAACTTTTCCAGACTGTTTTTCTGTCCCCGCCAGGTCCGAAAAATCGGTCAGCAACTGTAAGTACTGTGGTAGCGGGCTCAATAGGAGACAGGTGACCAACTCAAGACACGTAGAGATTGAAATAGCACAGGTGCAGTATGCCTGGGGCCACCTTGCATGGGTCAGGTTCAGCAAGCGTTGCCTTGCGATCAGCCGCTTGACACACCCGCAGCAGCGGCCGCTCGATGCGGATGAGCTCCGCTAGCGCGCCAAACTACGCTCAGAGTAGAAAGGAGAGAAGGAATGCATCACTATGAAAGTTAAAGGCCGTTAAGTGCCAGCAAATGTCATAATATGCAACGAAAACTCTGCCTGCAATTTCGCAGTGAGCACCTTCAATACAGCACGCATGTATTTTTTTTCCCTGCTGTTATGCCCGAAGCCGCAAAATATCGTGATAAACGCTCGACTTGCGTTGAATATTCTATCTGCAGACGCACAACAATACAGTATTGCAAAAGCGGTTCTTTAATGAAGCACATGACCTGGACACACTTCTTTTCACAGCCGGCTGACACAAGTGTTCTGGCACCAGATGAACAACTGCAGTTTGAGTTGTTAGACCATCGGAAGCACGTATGACAACTTTATTTAGATGTCAATGGCTTTCTTTTGTGTCATATGTTTCTCATAGAATGAACCTTATTATCTTTAGGCCATCAGAAGAGAGAAAGCAACACATGAGCGCACTACTGCAGGCGCTCACTGGGAAATTGCCGGCAGAGTTTTCGTTGCATAATATGACATTTGTTGGCACTTAACGGCCTTTAACTCTCACAGTGATGCATTGCTTCTCTCGTTTCTCCTCCGAGCATAGTTTGGCGCACAAGCGGAGCTCATCCGCAGTCGAAGCGGCACTCATCTAATGCGAGTTCCCGCAGCATCGAGCGGCTGCTGCTGCGGGTTTGTCAAGCGGCTGATCGCAAGGCAAGGCTTGCTGAACCATGACCCCTGGCTGCGCATTTGTTGGTGTGGAGCTGCTCATTTGTAATTATATCATGTGCAAGTAATTTTAACAACTTATATCCGAGTTTCAGCACATAATGAACGACGCGGCCGCTAGGCTGGCATGGTCACATTTGACGCACTATAACTTGTTAGCAACCAAAATAATGCAACGTTTGTTTCAGCAGAATGGTAGACAACGTCCTTGACTTCAATCAGAGGGATTTAAAAAAAAATTAAAAATGGCCTTTTTGAGGAAAATCATTTTCAAAGTTCAGCGTTTTTGGTAAATCACTTACATTTCAGCCGACTTATCGAGTAAAACGGAGCGCGATAAAACCACGCAAATTATTTTAAAAGAGAGCAAAAGTATCAAAGTTAGTATGTACCGATTTTTATCATCCTCACTTTAACTTGCTTGCAGCAATAAATTCCTGAAATACAGGTATTTTGTGCAATTTGCCAAGTTTGTGATTTTTTTCGTCAAAAGTGCTTCGACAAGCAAGGGAAATAATAGACTCATAAGATTGTATTTCACTTGTTCTTTAAGGGGAATAAATATTGTGACAAAGAAGTGCACTGTTTTTTCCCTAGGTGCACTCAAAATTCAGATATCGCGAAATTGGCGGAAAAGCGTTTTTTGCGGCCAAAATTTGTATATTTTTTTTTTCAGGCGAAGAAATTTTTTTCCGCACAACTGCGAATCTATTGTTCTGGGTGTAATGCCTAGATCTACAGTATATTTCATCAAAATTGGGAATGGTGACCGGGACCTCGTGTTCGATCTTATCTGGACACACCCTGGAGAGTATTGACACTGCATACCAAGGAAACAAGAAATGCCCCTTTTTCAATGTCTCTAAATCATGTCAGTACTCCTTTAAAAGATCTTTAAAACCCCATCAAAGTTATTTAAAGGGTAACGAGTGGCATCTCATGTAGCACATCCTTACTACAGCAACGTTTCCAGAGCACTACAGATGGCTAGACACAAAAATTATGTGGGCAATATCCAACCTTGCTGGACTTTCTTGTATTGGGTAACGTTCACGAGTTTGCTTCCACTCTTCTTTTTTATTTAGTACTCCATAAAAAAAACATTGGCACGAATCAAATGAACTTCAGCTTCGTGCCCTGCTTGCTTGACAAAAGTACAATAAAAAAAAGAATGAAAAGAAAGCACAAGAAGTTCAGGACGTTCTGGCATGAAAGGCTCCCAAGATAAGCCACGAAATAAAAAAGAAAATGTCATCAAAACCTCCGGAGCTCAACAAAGCCGAGCGACAACAATGCTATCATGTTCACCAAACTGATCCACTTCTCCACTCAGTCTGATGAAGTTGCAGCATTGAAAACTGTCACACACCGAAAAAAACAAAAGTGTTTTGGTCTAAATTGCAAGAAAGTAAGGTGACAACCTGAATTACTGCACCTCCCCTTATGGTGGTCACGTTTACTGTTTCGCAACATCGCGCGCACACGTATTCGAAGAATCTACAGCATGACTGGCATCGCGAATTTCGGTCACGGATTTGCACTGGTTCAACAGAAGTCTTGCAAGTCAGCCTTATCAGAGAACATCCACACAATTTCATACAACTGGTAGCAGTGCCACTGGCAACTGCGAGCAGCTCCAAAAAAGTCCACTGTCTACCGTCCTTCTTTTCTGTTTTGAATCGCAATAGAAAGCATACCGTCTGAAATGTCCAACCTTGCAGCAGTTTCTCTGGAAAGTGAGTAGAAATATTAACAACAGAATTTTTATATCTGCGTTCGGTCTTCTTCCATTGGTGTAGGGACGCCCACAACATTGGTTGGTGGACGCGATGACTATTGTAGTGCCGGTGAAAGTTGAAAACTGGAACCACATGCAGTTTTTGCAGGCTTCTTTAGGTTTTGTTTAATAATAAAACAAATACCGTAGTGGTTGTTTAAAGCACGCAAAATGTCAAATAAAGCATTATTACTACAGTCTCTCCAGCTTTGTTTGTCAGCCTGAAAAACCACTGCATTCGAGCGGAAAACTTCGTCTGTTCCAGCAACACTGGTACGCCGGCGTTGTGAAACGAACTGTAGTGGTTTCACTCATGCCAAACGTGCAACTAAAACGACCGTGAGACGTGCTTCACAGAAGAACAGAAGGTCCCTGCTGTTTTTCAGTAACGTTTAGGTGTTCTGTGTTGCATATGCGACATGACAGCCCAGACGGACGCCTTGGTGATGCGGAACCGGAAGGCAAAATCTTCTTCAATGTAGAACCTTGGCGAATAATACTGGTATGCACTTTACGCATGAGGACTCATGGGCATGGTTCGAAAATTCCCTGAAGTCAGTGTTCTGCTCTTCGCATATCTTTTTTTTTTCCTTTTCTTACGAGCGGCGCCGAACGCCGTGCTTGCGTGGCTTGCGTTTCTCCGTCATACGCAGGCAGGCAAATGCGTCGCCGGCAGCGCCACCGGGCACCTTTTTGAACGCGTGAGGAAAAAAAGCAAAAATTACTCTGATGCAAAGGAAAGTTGCCAAAAGTGTTGGAGCAGTGTCCTCACCGAAAAAAAAAGCAGTCATTTGTGGCAAAAGTACCTGTTAGTTGCGAGTGGTTTCACTGGGAATTTAGCCTATGCTTCAGAGTCCAGAAGAGCTTCTCTCGAGTTTGGGATTATAAAGAGCGAGCTCTGTGATATCTTGAAGCAAGCAACTGCGCCTTTCTTTCTCACCGTTCGAGATCACTTGCAAGATACTAGCCTTGTCAACAACATCAGTTTCCTCAATTATCCTGATAGCTTGGCAGATGAGCGAGAGCTAGTTGCTTTAGCACTACTACCTCTACAGCTACTCATGCTTGTTCATTGACATTTGGCAATAACAAAAACACTAGGCTCATGCGAATAGTAAATTTTAGGTTCGAAGCGAATAGTGATTTCTCCGAATAATTTCGAATCGAATTCGAATAGTGTATATCACATATTATAAATAAAAATGAGCATATTTGTCATGACCCAACTAACCTGCACAATATTTTTTTAAAATTGGAACAAGGCATGTGCAAATGTCATTCTTTTTGGTTTAAAGGGAAGTGGAAGCAACTCAGGATACTAGCAGGATTTGACTTTCGGTAGAATGCAAGTGATAACCTGTAAAGTATGTTACGTTTTAAACTTTACTATTAGAGCTTGTTATAAGCCGGTATAACAAGTTTTTAAACTTAAAAAATTATGAATCGATGTGCAGGTAATTTGTTCATTTATCCTTGAAGTGGGGCTTTGCAGCAGAGCGGATTTCCCCTGGATAGTTGTTTTCATGACACAGCACTCTTACACTGCAGTGAAACCACCTTTACAGGGGATTGCATGCAGTCTATTCGTTCATTTTGAATACTTCGAAATTTAGAATAATTTAAATTAATTTCGAAGCGAATTCAAATACTGCAATATTCATTCAAATATTCGAACTGCTTGAATATTTCCACAAGCCTCATCATCATCATCAGCCTGTCTACGCCCACTGCAGGGCAAAGGCCTCTCCCATGTTCCACCAATCAACCCGGTCCTGTGCTTTCTGCTGCCACGTAATACCTGCAAACTTCTTAATCTCATCTACCCACCTAATTTTCTGTCTCCCCCTCACGTGTTTGCCATCTCTTGGAATCCAGTCAGTTACCCTTAATGACCACCGGTTATCCTGCCGACGTGCTACGTGCCCGGCCCATATCCATTTCTTCTTCTTGATTTCAACTATGATGTCCTTAACGCCCGTTTGTTCCCTGACCCACTCTGCTCTCTTCCTGTCTCTTAAGGTTACACCTATCATTTTCCTTTCCATCGCTCGCTGCGTCGTCCTCAATTTAAGTTGAACCCTCTTTGTAAGTCTCCAGGTTTCTGCTCCATAGGTAAGTACCGGCAAGATGCAGCTGTTATATACCTTCCTCTTCAGGGATAGTGGTAGATTACCATTCATGATTTGATAATGCTTGCCGAATGAGCCCCAACCCATCCTTATTCTTCGTTATTTCACTCTCATGGTTCGGCTCCGCGGTTACTACCTGTCCTAAGTAGACGTACTCCTTTACAACTTCCAGTGTCTCGCCACCTATCGCAAAGCGCTGTTCTCTGCCAAGATTGTTCCACGTTACTTTAGTTTTATGCATATTAATTTTCAGAGCTACTCTTCTACTTTCCGTATCCAGTTCAGTAATCATGAGCTGCAATTCGTCTCCCGCGTTACTCATCAATGCAATGTCATCAGCGAATCGTAGGTTACTGAGATACTCTCCATTAACTCTTATCCCTAACTCTTCCCAATCTAGGGCCCTGAAAACCTCCTGTAAACACGCGGTAAATAACATTGGAGAGATCGTGTCTCCCTGCCGTACGCCCTTCTTTATTGGGATTCTGTCGCTTTCTTTATGGCTGTGGATCCTCTGTAGATTTCTTCCATTATGTTTATATAGGCTTCGTCGATGCCTTGATTCCGCAGTGCCTGCATGACTGCTGATGTCTCCACCGAATCAAATGCCTTCTCGTAATCTATGAAGGCTATGTATAGGGGTTGGTTGTATTCCGCGCATTTCTCTATCACCTGATTGATAGTACAGTCGAACCCGGGTATATCGAACTCGCCAAAAAACGTTTATTAGTTCGATATATGGCATAATTCGATATAGGCCTGCTATAGAATTTGATGACACAAAGGCACATACCTATAAGAAAAGTACTCCCTACTCTGGAATAAAATAGTCCTGGATTTTCTTCTGTTTCAACGACTTCGCTGCCTGCGACAGCACGTACGCCTCCACGTTGTCCAACGAGTCGGAGCAGCCTTCCATATTCACGCAATAGCGCCGGACCAACGCAAGTGCACTAATCACTTCGGAGGATGTAGGCAACGGGCCATCGTCAATTTCCTTATTGCTGTCGCTTTGGCTCGTGGTCAGCACGACGTCTGCAACGTAGTCCTCATCTTGTAGCTGGCCCATGATGGCGACATCATCGTCCGCACTGACGAACTCGTCGAATGTCGATCCGTACGTGGCGGCGACGTCAGACTTCTCACCGCGCTCGACTCGATTTATGATTTCGAGTTTCGCGGCGAACGGCAAAGTCTGCCTCTTTGCAGAAGCCATGACGACAGCGCGCCAAGAAAGTTCACAGAGCGCTAACAGGCAACACCACCAGCACGGACCACGCTGAATGAGGACTCGAGGAAAAGAGGCAGCAGCAGGCACGCAAGCATAAAGAAAACATGGCGCTCACTTGTACCGCCTCCGCGCCTCGAAGAAAGCACGACGGCCTCTGATTGGCTGTAAGCGCTGCAAGCAGGCCAGGATCATTTTTTGCAGGGGGGTGTTCGCCTGTGCACAGCCGGGTCTAAACCACTTTTTCTAGGGTGGCGCCGGCAGTTTTCCCCGCCACCGCGAGGGAGAGGCAACTTGCTGGGGCACTTTTGAGGCACATGGAGTTTGATATATCGGTTGTCGTTGCTATTTTCGTTCGATGTAACAGTAACTTTTGCTATATATTCTCAATGTAAATATACCGTGTTTAGAAATTGTTCGATATACGGGATAATTTGATATAAACGGGTTCGATATAGTCGGGCTCGACTGTATGAATATGGTCTATTGTTGAGAATCCTGTACGAAATCCTGCCTGGTCCCTTGGTTGATTGAACTCTAATGTCGTATTAATTCCACAAGCCTAAAAAACACCGAATTGGGCGCTGACCCACAGCCGGCATGACACAGAATATGGAACCATGAAGTGCAGAGTAGGGCGCAATACGATGCGCAGGGGCTCTCACATGCTCTCCCTCTCCGCTGCTCCCAAGGCGAGGAGAGCATTGAGGTGCACCCTTGCCCTCTAGCCGCTTCTGGAAAAGATGCTGCTCCGCTTTGCTGGCCGCTCTATATCGCATGGCACACGACTTGAAAAATGAAATTGCCATAACCGTGTGCAACTGGCCCATTCAATCACTGGCCCCAGCAGTAGCTTCAATTTAATGCCTTGGTCTTCCTTTGCAGCAGCAGTGAAACTTTGTTGTATACACGGGAATCTCAATGATATGGTCATGGCGCGTACTACAACGTTCTGGGTTATACGAATTTTTCTGTGGTCCCGGCCAAGGGCTATTATCCTGCAATGTGCTAGCATGGGTTCTCAAAGTGGGTTTTGCAGAACAAAGACAAGTTGAGTTCCGCGAGCGATCAGAAGAGATACAACCCGCTCTCGTTTTACCTCCATTAGCATTTAATTTATGACTTTGACGAGAAAACTTGCAAGAAATTTTTGCATTTAACGAAGCCATCGTACGTCGCATCCGCACATCCAAAGTGTGCAGGTAGCGAGAGGCCCATGTGGTAGCAGCACTAAAGACTCGTCTTCTAGCACGTGCCATGAAGTTTGTGCGATATGCAGGCCCGCGGTGACAGAGATTGTGAAGCACTGGTAAATGCTCGTGAGCGCAGTTCATAACACATGCGCCGCAGGGATCAATTCGGTGATTCTGCAAGTCGAGATATGGAAGATATTGCCTGTTCAAATGACATTAATGGGCATGCGGGGCGCTTCGTGGCTCATGGCGTTCAGATGGCTCAGTTTTAAATGCGAACATATTTCTTAGTCGGGCTATGTCAGGCATCCAGCGTTGTCCGCGGCGCCCTCTCCCATAGCAACAGCTGCGGGCACACGCGCTTATCCTCACCCCTAGCAACCGGAGCATGTGGTGCGTGAGTGTTGGAGAGGGTAGGTGCAGTGCTTTGCCGCTCCTTCTCTCGCCGTTCGCTCTCTCTCCTCCCTGTGCCCCACTTTCCCATCCGCTTGCGCCTCACTCTCGACCGTTCGCTGGCTGGGCGCCTCTCAAGGCGATGGCAGAAGTCGGTGAAGGCGAATGTCTGACGGCAATGGTACCCTCTCTCGGCGCAAGAAATGCATTCGCATTTCCTCACGATTCCCTTCGGGGAGGTGGGGGCATTTTTTTTTATACATGCTGATTTACCACTGCACTATGTCACTTTTGTCAAAAAAAAAACGCGCAATGAGCTCTTTGAAATGTGCAAGAGGCATCGCTTCGTGCCAGCTGTACGCTACACAAGCATTTCGGCTTAGCCTAATGACCGGAAACAGGCTTCTGTACATCTGGCGCTTCGTTTGCGTAAACACATTGCTTACGCCATGCGGTGCCTGAAGCATGCATCAGCAGGCGCTGTATGTGACTCGTGGCGTGGCATGGGCGGAAGGGGGGGAGGGGGGTACCACTAGCCTATCAATGTATTATGGGAGTCCCATGTCAATGTCAATGACCTTCGAGATGAAACATAACAGCCCAATGCGGCGGCGTCAATACTGTGGTTGCGCGCATTGAGAGCTCGTCGTCAGTGCATCTTCACCAGTGTATTGCCCAGCATGTGCAACTTCATAAAACTGAATTACAGTTAAAGTCAGATACAATTTAAAGGGACACTAAAGAGAAAAACGGTTTTTCTCATATTAGTAAATTTTTTTCCCCAATTCCAATACTACCACGCTTGCCTCGAGAAGATGCTTGGTAAGCGAAAAAACGCGCAAAAGAAAAATGTAGGTGGCAAAGCCACTGATATTCCCCCACCAAATGTCGTGACATCATAGATTTTGACGGCATCTACTAGCTCCTATGTAGTTCCTAATCAGTAAAAATGAAGTAAATTGTCCTCTGAGGGGGCCATAGACTTAATATTCATTCCAAGTTTCAGGAAATTTTATTGAACCAATATTTCCAAAACACGAAAAATGCACTTTGAAATCTGTGACACCACGTGCGGCGACTTCGGCGTGAAATTCAAAAATGAAACTTTGACCTTGATTTTCTTCTGAATTAATGAACCTATGATGGTGAAATTAACATTAAAATTTGTAAAGTACAATTCATCAATCTAAACCAATATACTGATTCACTTTAGTGTCCCTTTAAGAAGGCAGGAGAGGCCCCGCCCAGACGATCGAAGCGTGACGACCACTTGTCTCCACAGCTAAAGAGACTGTCCTGCTCATGAACCGGACGGCAGAATCACCAGCCATCTAGCTCATGACGTTCTCAAACATGAGGCCCATGGCCCTTTCGCTAGTGGCTCTGCCCGCACGTAACTATCTTCGTCCCATATTTTTTTTTCTTAAGTACCGTATATACTCGAATGTAACGCGAATTATTTTTCCAGATTCTTGCTACCTAAAGTCAACCCTCGCGTCAAAATCGAATACCAAAATAACTATATTTTCTTCCTGGGCGCAATGAAAAGTCATCCCTCGCATTACAATCATGGTCGCGCTACAATCGGGTAAATACGGTATGTTCATGAACTACCGTATTTTCCAGTGTATAAGACGCACCTTTTTTCCTAGATTTTCGCTGGTGCGTCTTATATACGCAAAAAGTCACGTGATTCTGCGAGACCAATTTGTTTCTATTTAATTTATGAGTACGATAAACAGAGCTCGAGAGCATTCGTAAAAATATATCTAATTTTGTTTTAACAATGAAGCGGCTGCGATCTTAGATGTCAGCTACTTGCTGTTCAAGCAGCGCGGCGACCACGGAGATTACGGCCGCAATAAAAGCCACCACTGTCGCGTGCCCCATTGTACTGTTTGAATTGTTTGTTCTTAAACGAAGAATTAAACCCCCAGAACTGAGGCAATAAATAAAAAAGAGCACCACAACGGTCCATTGTAACGTTGTAGCGCCCACAATATCAGTTACAAAAGCGAAAGTACCACTTCATTATCATCATCATCAGTTTCTGTGAGAGACGTCGCTGCAGTCCAGCAGTAGTCGCAGCTTCCGGCTTCCGGTCGCCATTTACGTTTTGTATGCGTGTGTAGGTGGTATCCGACGATCGTGTGATAACCGTGCAGCGCGTTCGTTGTTTATGTGTTCTTGCCAAGTCTGGTAATGCCCTAAAGGTATGGTAGCCACCATAGTACAGGCAGTGCCAACGATGTGCTTCAAGGTGCTTACAATGCTGCGTAAAAGTTACTCAGAGGCTGACGACGGCAACCCAGCGATGCTGCCAACCGAGGCAGAACTTTTGACAGTGCGCCGGAGGATGTGGCTTCAAATCCAGTAGAATAAATAGTGGTTTTCTGCGCCTTAATAAAAGTGCTGCTTACAGATATTCAGTGCTGTGCGTGACTACGCATTTCGCAATCAATGTACTCTGCGTGGGTCATTGTGTTTTATCATGTCGACCGAGTTAAAAATAGATGCGTCTTATACAAAGGAAAATACGGTACACAAACGTGACTGGTCTTGAGCATTTTTTTCATGAGCCACCCCATCCAGTCACCATGTGTTAAAACATAACCACGCACAAGCATGCGACTTGCTTACACCCTGCTGCAACCAGCTTTTGTGGTATGGCTACAGCCGCTTCGCTGGCCCAATGTGTTGGCTGGGGCTGGGGAAAGGCCAGTTACGATCATGTGATCAAATATGGCCGTGCCCATGCACCCATGCAGAAAATCTTCTATACACTCCGTTCAGGACCTATAGAAGGCGCCTTGAAAGACGGACGCAGCGCCACTTGCGGTGCGGCGAGCGTGCAACGTTGAGAGCCCACGGCCACCTGGATCGGGGCGCGCGGCGGTGTTGCTCCGGCCGTCCCATTCGGCGCGCGCCCCTTTGAAAAGTTGTAATCACGGCCACCTGGATCGGGGCGCGCGGCGGTGTTGCTCCGGCCGTCCCATTCGGCGCGCGCCCCTTTGAAAAGTTGTAATTGAGGTAGTTCAGACGCGCGCCGCGACGCGGCGCTCTCCTCCTACCCCCTTGCGAATGATGCCGCGCTGACCGCGCCGTAGACAGCCGCAGATGTGTTTGGAAAAATGCACACTGGACATCGTGCACGTGGTGACTGGAATCAAGGTACTCTATTATGTAATGTTAATCGGGCTTTACACAGTGAGTGTTGTTCTCTGTAGCATGTTACAATCGAGATAGAGCCAAGCAGCGTGCTTAAGAGACTTCGTGTGGCGCGGCGCGTCCATGTGCCATGACCACGGCCGCTACATAAGTGCCATGACACATATATTGTGCCGAGTACGTGATTTTCCGTGCTTCTCATTCTTTGTTTTGGCAATCGTTTCTCCCACGGCCGCCTGGACCGGCGCGCGCCATGCTTCTTTCTAAAGGAAATACATTTTGTCGTCGTCGGCACTGCACAGCTATCTTCTGCGGTCGAGCGCTGTCTTAAGAGCATCACGTTGCTGGAAAACAATTGCGGTAATGATAATGCTGTAGTCGTTTTCTCCTTGCCGATGATAGGCAACATTTTGATATGGGCACGTCTCTTTGCATTCTGAAGTTCCCACGATACGACAGTGATGTGAATGCGACGTTCTTATTTAAGCGCAGGCCGCATGTAGGCGAATTCGAACGCGAAAGCGATGAGTGACGCTTGTCGCCTGCGAATTACCTAAGGGTCGGTCGCGCAAAGGCCACTTTCTCTCGTTTTGGTATCGCTTGTCGTTTTAACGCGACAGCATGAAAGAGCCCGTTTCCCAAGCAACGTACATTTTATCCTTGGCAAAATGTCGGCCTGACGTCGCTGGCCAACTGCACTGTCGTTGGTTCAACCTAGGCAACCAATGTAGGGCCGGTCTTGGGGATTGACATTGGCCTCATGTGGGCCTGCGTCGGCACCCGATGTAGGCCCGTCCACCGTGGCCGACGATGCCGAGTGCATGCCGCTCGCGGGTTGACCAAGGCCCGACGTTACATAAGCGTCGATTTACCGACGGCCGTAGGTCGGTTGCGGACGTTTCTCGCTAGTATTGCTCTGCTTTTTTTTTCTTATTTTTTGTGCGTGTTCTAACAAAACGCATCAATTGTTTTTCTGGTGTGTGGGTGCGTGTCGTATTTAATGTGAACGGGCAGTTTATAGAGGCGTTTATATCTGAATTAATTACGGGCAGAGTGCACATGTAAGACGGAAATAAATGCCTCTAACGGTCTGCACTAATTAACGTGTTAATACGTAACACACAATAAAAGAAAGACGTGAATATAAGTTTTCTCTCTTTAGATGTTTCACATTGTCATACCACATTGACTTCAGGCAAGTAATTTGTTTTTAGTCTGCGTACCACGAGGTTACGCCTGTTAGCTGTAGCTGCGAGTTTTTTACTCGCTTGCCTCATTTACCGTGTTTTTCAGAAACGTGCCGTACTGCTGCGTGCCTTACTGTAAGTCAACACCAAGAAAGATTACGTTGCCTCGACGCCAAAGTGGCATTCCTTCCAGCAGGTAAAGCTCGCGCACTCAAGGCCGCAGCATCCCAAGGGAAATCCGCCAACCTCCTTTAAGCAGCGGAACCAACCTTCGGATCGTTTCCCCTATTCTGGAAGCACTCAGAAAAAAAGGGGTTTTTAATAAATCTCGTGCTTTCCTTCGCATGTATACTTTTTACTGATATGCTGCACTTAAGAACACCAAAACAATTTTCTTGAAATGTGACTCGCGGGTGTTTTCGCTTCGGTCACCATCATCACGACAAGGACTGGCGCGCACACACAAAAAAATAAAGAATATAGCGATAGCCCCCATTCATCCTTTTATTTGCTTTTTGTGAGGGTGGGGGAAGTGCTATGCTAACTCACGGTTACTCTACAGCGATATCTTCAAGGCGCCGCAAACCTTCCCGCATAGAGCGCAAAGGAATGGAGGGGTAGTAGGCGCGCGCCGCGGTGCGGCGAAAGGAGCGGTCACGCCCCTTTCTGCAATTACGCCTCCTCCGTCCGAATGGGACGGCCGGAGCAACACCGCCGCGCGCCCCGATCCAGGTGGCAGTGTTGTAATTGAGGTAGTTCAGACGCGCGCCGCGACGCGGCGCTCTCCTCCTACCCCCTTGCGAATGATGCCGCGCTGACCGCGCCGTAGACAGCCGCAGATGTGTTTGGAAAAATGCACACTGGACATCGTGCACGTGGTGACTGGAATCAAGGTACTCTATTATGTAATGTTAATCGGGCTTTACACAGTGAGTGTTGTTCTCTGTAGCATGTTACAATCGAGATAGAGCCAAGCAGCGTGCTTAAGAGACTTCGTGTGGCGCGGCGCGTTCATGTGCCATGACCACGGCCGCTACATAAGTGCCATGACACATATATTGTGCCGAGTACGTGATTTTCCGTGCTTCTCATTCTTTGTTTTGGCAATCGTTTCTCCCACGGCCGCCTGGACCGGCGCGCGCCATGCTTCTTTCTAAAGGAAATACATTTTGTCGTCGTCGGCACTGCACAGCTATCTTCTGCGGTCGAGCGCTGTCTTAAGAGCATCACGTTGCTGGAAAACAATTGCGGTAATGATAATGCTGTAGTCGTTTTCTCCTTGCCGATGATAGGCAACATTTTGATATGGGCACGTCTCTTTGCATTCTGAAGTTCCCACGATACGACAGTGATGTGAATGCGACGTTCTTATTTAAGCGCAGGCCGCATGTAGGCGAATTTGAACGCGAAAGCGATGAGTGACGCTTGTCGCCTGCGAATTACCTAAGGGTCGGTCGCGCAGTGGCCACTTTCTCTCGTTTTGGTATCGCTTGTCGTTTTAACGCGACAGCATGAAAGAGCCCGTTTCCCAAGCAACGTACATTTTATCCTTGGCAAAATGTCGGCCTGACGTCGCTGGCCAACTGCACTGTCGTTGGCTCAACCTAGGCAACCAATGTAGGGCCGGTCTTGGGGATTGACATTGGCCTCATGTGGGCCTGCGTCGGCACCCGATGTAGGCCCGTCCACCGTGGCCGACGATGCCGAGTGCATGCCGCTCGCGGGTTGACCAAGGCCCGACGTTACATAAGCGTCGATTTACCGACGGCCGTAGGTCGGTTGCGGACGTTTCTCGCTAGTATTGCTCTGCTTTTTTTTTCTTATTTTTTGTGCGTGTTCTAACAAAACGCATCAATTGTTTTTCTGGTGTGTTGGTGCGTGTCGTATTTAATGTGAACGGGCAGTTTATAGAGGCGTTTAACTCTATCTGAATTAATTACGGGCAGAGTGCACATGTAAGACGGAAATAAATGCCTCTAACGGTCTGCACTAATTAACGTGTTAATACGTAACACACAATAAAAGAAAGACGTGAATATAAGTTTTCTCTCTTTAGATGTTTCACATTGTCATACCACATTGACTTCAGGCAAGTAATTTGTTTTTAGTCTGCGTACCACGAGGTTACGCCTGTTAGCTGTAGCTGCGAGTTTTTCACTCGCTTGCCTCATTTACCGTGTTTTTCAGAAACGTGCCGTACTGCTGCGTGCCTTACTGTAAGTCAACACCAAGAAAGATTACGTTGCCTCGACGCCAAAGTGGCATTCCTTCCAGCAGGTAAAACTCGCGCACTCAAGGCCGCAGCATCCCAAGGGAAATCCGCCAACCTCCTTTAAGCAGCGGAACCAACCTTCGGATCGTTTCCCCTATTCTGGAAGCACTCAGAAAAAAAGGGGTTTTTAATAAATCTCGTGCTTTCCTTCGCATGTATACTTTTTACTGATATGCTGCACTTAAGAACACCAAAACAATTTTCTTGAAATGTGACTCGCGGGTGTTTTTGCTTCGGTCACCATCATCACGACAAGGACTGGCGCGCACACACAAAAAAATAAAGAATATAGCGATAGCCGCCATTCATCCTTTTATTTGCTTTTTGTGAGGGTGGGGGAAGTGCTATGCTAACTCACGGTTACTCTACAGCGATATCTTCAAGGCGCCGCAAACCTTCCCGCATAGAGCGCAAAGGAATGGAGGGGTAGTAGGCGCGCGCCGCGGTGCGGCGAAAGGAGCGGTCACGCCCCTTTCTGCAATTACGCCTCCTCCGTCCGAATGGGACGGCCGGAGCAACACCGCCGCGCGCCCCGATCCAGGTGGCCGTGGAGAGCCTTAGCAGACAACAGTGCCTCGTTGCTTTAACAGCTATGGCGGCGCAAGCGCCCGTCGCTGGCGCGTTAGTGCTTCGAGCTGGATTTAAAGATATCGTAGTGGGATCGTTCTTCTACGATGCCGCCATTAAAGAAGGGGAAAACCTGCATGAGAGCGGCCACGTTTTTGACGTGAGTGAACGCTTTACTACGGCATCGTCAGTACTGACGGCTAAATGCGTGCGTCCCACAAGAGGCTTACTCCATAGCTATCGAGGCAAACTGTCATTCTTTCAAGCTTAGAATATTATTGGTGCATGCCCACTACCCGTGTACTTGCAAAATGCTCAGAACATTTAGAATTATCCACGGCCACTCGCCGTGGAAACTTCGGAGAGTGGCCGGGCGGCATGGTTATTTGTTGGCGGCTTCGTGTCATGTCGATTCGCAGCCACCAAGTATTTTGCTTGAAATTGTCGTGCGTAGCAACGACCTTATTGCAGCATCATCATCGCTCATCATGATCGTTTCTACCTCGCCGCTCGCGCGGCTCATGCCAAGAGCTTGAGGTGCGGGCGAGAAATAAACGTGTTACGATCGGCCCCGCTTCGTCTTTCGCTTCAAGTGATGTGGCGCCGACGACGGCACGGTTACTTCGGCCACCATCAATCTCCCTCATTCGCTACAACCTCTTTCGTTGTTTATGCTTCTTTCCGAAACAAACATTGCGCTTCCGTCGCAACAGCGTTCGCAGAAAACTGCAACGACGGCCAGATCTAAGACGAAAATAAATAGCCTCGATTTTAGTTCCGTGTGCACATTTGTCTACATGCTGCACACTTTGTTTGTTTCATCAACGCCGAATGATTACAGGGTCAGCTGTTTACTACAAGTATCAACCACTTAAAGTGCTTGCGCACTTGGCTCTCTCGTCTGTGCGAGCTCACCACGCTTTTATAATTTGCGCAAACTCTGGTGTAACCCAAGCTACGCCCTAGCGCAGAGGTGCGCAAACATTTTCGGTACCAAGGCGTTGGACTGGGCTAGTTGGTACATTGTCAAAATCGATAAAAAACCAGTGGTAAACACAGGACACAGTGAGTGTCCCGTCGTTTCCTCGCACTGTGTCCTGTGTTTACCACTGTTTTTGTTTTTTTATCCATTTTAACATTTTCGGGACCACGACCTCTCGAAGCTTCCGAGTGCCATAGGGCTACCCCAGCCGTAGTCTTTCTTCTTTAATCCTAGGATCTATACGAAGTGCCACGACCACCTGACATTTTTGTCCCTCAACATCTCGGGGGAAGGGGATCGACTCCCCTTTAGCGCATCTCTAATTGAATAGCTGCGCTTCCGCCAGTACTAAAATCATGACTGCAGGAACAGCGCGAACGTAAAGCACGGGACGTAGAAGACACACATACGACGAAACGAGCGCTGACCATCAACTTATCTTCGGCAAGCACGGACCGCTTACAATACTCGTCAGAAAATATCGCTGGCACGTACGACGGGGACGACACATCCTTGGACGGCACACCCCCAACGAAATGTGCACTGCATGTCTTCGAGTGCCGAGAGGGCTCCCAATTTGTTCCGTCATGGCTGAAATGTACTGATCCTAGCGGCACAAGAAAAACAAAACCGCAGAACGCGAGACGGCAGAGGGAGCGGGAACCAAGCTAACTTTTTTTCGTCGCACAGCCGTGATCCACTTCTGCCGCTGCCCAATAAAGCACGGACGAGTTGAGAAACGGTGAAACGTCGTTCCCGCAGGGCACGACGTGTACCTGTTGGTACAACCGACGACGCAGCAGTTCATGACTGCGTCACAGAACACCCACAACTGCGTGCTAGCGGGCGCGGGAAAGCGTTCGCTTCTGCTCGGGCTCTCAACGACTGCCCTCTCTGACGGCCGCGCGGTGGCGCGCCAGTCGCAGTGAACGGAGTGTATAGGGCCAATAGCATACAATATTCAATAACATAAGGATCGCTATATGAAGACATCATACAGCATACCATTTGGTAATTCCTACTCTGCCTACACAACCGTGTGCTAATTTGAGGTTAAAGTGTTTACAGTTTAGATACCGTTAACTTCTTTATATTTACGCTCAACCGTACAATAGTTTACTTCTTCGTCACCACCAGCATATTCCTACTTACTCTGGGTCTACGCGTAAGTTCCCAAAATTAGCATACAAAAAAATTTGCACGCTTTCACTAGGCCAAAATAGCAGAGGCAGTGCGCACCTTGAAGTCTTTACTGAATTTGCTATGAGTCTTGTCCTTGTATGCCTTGTCAAGGTCGTCCTTGCAGAGAACTAACGTCCTCATCTCCTCTTCTCCCCCATTGTGAACCCTGTAATAGAAAACATCATACGGTTTTACATCGGCCGTACAAAAATAAAAATTCATGCCACAGCAATGAATAAGTGTCCAAAGCATTGTTCCTTGTTCAAAATAGCAAAAAGCAAAGAACATGGAACTAGAGATGCAAGCAAGACACAGCAAGTACACTTTATTTGACATTTCTCATTAACATCTTGATCAATGTTTAACAAACATGTACATATGGAGGACAATACGAGTAGGTGGCACGAATGGCCACCGGACCTTCAGCTTTAATTTGTGGAAGTTGATAAAATAGAATGCCATAAATTCGACAAATGAAAACAAAAACTTGGTAGAACAGTCACATGCAAGCGGTTGCCACTTAATCATAATTGCTTTTTCATGTAAACAGGGGTTATTAGTTCATATGCGTTTGCTTTTTAACATTACCATCTTACCGGAATACCAGATTGCATTTACCGTGTTACCGGAACACATGTTCTAGCAAAGTTTTAGATCCCATACATAAACTAATAATATCTGGGGTTTAACGTCCCAAAACCACCATATGATTATGAGAGACGCCGTAGTGGAGGGCTCCGGAAATTTCGACCACCTAAGGTTCTTTAACGTGCACCTAAATCTAAGTACACGGGCCTCAAACATTTTCGCCTCCATCGAAACCCATACATAAACCTTTATGCACATATGTAAACGTATACAATTTCGTTTGTGCAAACCACTAAATGATGATGACAACTGCATTTAAACTATAATTTAGATAACATTCAATCACCGCTGCGGCAATATCATGATAAAGGTTTTCGCAAGTATGGTATTTCGGTATACGCTAAAGGGTGGGTATAGGAATAGTGGGTTACCAGCGATGATATCAACATCTTGTGGCACTTCGTGAAACAACAATCATAGCCACATTTATTTTTGCCTAGTGTTTTTGAGGGAAAAGAAGATTAAAAAAGCAACTGATCTGCAATTACGCTGATGCAAGGAATTTACACCAGAATCAGAATGCACAATGTTTCTGCAGTAACAATTTTGTGCTTGCCTGGTTCATCCTGAAGGTCTCTTATGTTTATGGCTTTGGTATTCTAGGCCACCCTAGCTTCGGTAATCCGGCTCAAACAATGCGGTTGTAATTGGCGCTCGCACTTCAAATTATTTTGACTCGGCGGCTGGATTCCATAGAGTGGATATCGCGAGTAGCCACGAACGACGCGAGTTCGCGAGATATGGCCATAAACGTAGAACGTATCCGGCGAGTAGTTCATGTTCCGTGAAAGCAAGTCTACGCTCTGTTAAGGTGCGCGCATGCACAGACACCATCCAATATTCCGGTAACACGGTAACGTGAAAAGTATATGGAGACGCTAAAAACCTAGTGAAACACCCAGAAATTTCTTCCCTTTTTTTCCAGTATCAGGTATTCATGTGCACAAATACATAATTCAGTTCTGATATCTGATTGATGCATACACAAGCAGCTCTTCTGTTCAATGTTAAAGGAGCAGGTAATTCAGTAGTTTGCCTAGACAGCAGAACCTCATCATATGCCTTATAAAAAAAAAAGATCTAGGAAAAAAAAGTGGGCGACCCAGCAGGCCCGCGAGGCGGTGGAGAGGCAAGACCTCGACGTCCCCACGTGGGAGGCCTAGGCCCAGCCAACCAAACTGCTGGTTTCAATAAAAGTTTATTCCCCCCCACCCCTCTAAGAAAAAGCGTACAATTCAAAGTCACTAAAAAATTTATAGGTTTAGCCCGAAAGATGAAACATTATTAAAGATTGCAAAGCATATTTAACTATTACACAAAGTAAGGCTCATAGTTTAATAGGCAGTGCAAAGTGTGTTGTGATGTGCCTTACGACACATGAACAGTGAAGTTCCCTGAATGACCACAAGCACTAGTAGTCATAATGCTGGCAAGACGAGGAGCACTGGGAACTAGAAGCACACAACTTTTTGTTAGTGACAAACATCCCACACTGTCTCTCAATATTTAAACTATACTGTGGCTCAACAGAATGCGTTGGCGGGCTAGTTGGTGAGAATCCATATTGCTTTTTAGCGCAAAAAACGACACCACAAGACACAGTCTTCTTTCTTGTGGTGTCGTTTTTTGCGCTAAAAAGCAATATGGATACTGTGGCTCCATATCTCAGCAGATCACGTGATGTCCAACACTGACCAACCATTGAAACTGCCAGCTTTGTAGGCAGCTGGTGTGCAAACGAGGTATGAGCTCTTTCCAACATTCAACACACGAAAAGACGGCATGCACTGAGACATACTGGCAGACCGTTGACCTCGCATCTGCAAATCACGTGACCGCCAATGCAGGTTGAGCTGAGGTCATCATCAATAAAGCACTCCTTTGGGCTAGTTGGTACAAGTTTAACATAGGGCGCGGAATATTGCGCTGCAGGAGCGTAACAGGGGGACACTAACGGAGGCACAGAAAAACACAACCAGAACAGGTGAGCGCCCACCTGTTCTGCTTGTGCTTTTCTGTGCCTCCGTTAGTGTCCCCCCTGTTACGCCCATGCAGCGCAATATTCCGCAACCTATGAGGTCATGAGCTGAGAGAACCGCACAAGCTCATAGTCGCTGCAGTAATCCATGCTCACTGATGACATCTATGCAATTCACCACGATTTCATTCAAAACAAAGACCTGTGCTTCCTTGATGCCATCACCACAAATAGACAATTAATAGTGCTGTATGAATAAGTGTGCTGTGTTTGTGCCTGCACAATTCCTGGCAATACAATTGGTACATGAAGGCTACAAATGGCTTCTTCAGCCAATGCAGCAATTCTGGGCTGCTTTCCCTTCTACAACTGATGCCCACTTGCACTTGCCCCACCCACACAAAGAGGTGGCAGATAAATGGTAGCATGTTTGGGTTAGTTATCCCCTATGAAAGGTGTGCGGTAGTCTTTCAGCAGCAATAAGTCTCACATGCTGTCAAAAACATCGGTGAAGATGGCTATCGCCATAGCTGTAAATGTGCAACAATGCTCTAGTGCGATCGCAAAGAGAATTACTGGTACAGAAAGAGGAAACTTAGTGTGCACTAGCGTTCATAGCACGAGCTATACAGGTGAAAAGTGCAGTCTCATAACGGCCAGCGCAAACAAGACATGAAACAGACACAAAAGCTGAGAGGTGTGTGCGCAAGCGTTGATAGAAGGGTGTAGGAGGGGCGGGCAGCTGCCAGTAGCGAAATGTGCTCTATAAAACACTCAAAACGATTCACCAACTGTGCCAGCCATAGAGGTTCCCAATATTAACTAGAGGGAACTCTGGCGCTGCAATCGTTCAGCCACCATGGGAATGATGGGCAAAGATACTTCGAAATTGTATCACAATACGATACAAGATACTCAGGCAAGAAGTATTTGAGATACGGATACAAGATACTACAACGCTGATTGTATCCGATACGATACATTCCAATTGTATCTTAAGATACTTCGATACATTCGGAAATTTGTTATTATACATCTGTATATACGGTAATGTAGCACTAAACGCCGATGCACAAAAATGTTCGCTTGAAAGTTTATTAACTGCGACCAATTTTGTTTCATTTCAATGAAATGTCTGTTAGTATCTCCAAAGTTTTCTATATCTTGCTGAAGGTATATTACTTTTGTTCCGAAACAACTTATTGGGGTTGCTTTAGCTGCTTATCATGACAGTGCTTGATAGACTTCGCTGATGACGGTTTTTGCTTGCCGCTTTTGTAATTGGGTGGAGTTGATGCTCTACTTGCGGACCAGCTAGCTGGTTGCCATCTTCAATAAGAAGCCTCCGCACAATCGTGCAAATACCGTTGTTAAGTTCTACCTTGCCCGTAAACGTATTATGGTTTTCACAATACCCGACATCAGCGAGAACGCTGGTAGCGACATTCTTTGCGACGCATCTTGTTTTCGTATAGGATGTAAAGCTGCAATTGCTTTTATATTCTACTTATCTGCTGGCGTAAACAGTTCGTTATCGACGTACTCAGTAATGCGCGATCTTTCAACAACTTTTCTTTTATGAGAGAACATCTGCAGCCCAGAAAACGTGTCAGACGTGTTCTATAATTGCACGAAGTGCCGCAGGACACCGCCGCTATTCACACTATATTGCCACTTAAGCTCCGATTACACGGTGATTAGTAACAGTAAAAATATTTAGAGAAGACTAAGAAAGAGAAGCAAATATAACTAAGTAAAATACAAAAACGGTTCTGTATCAAACACAGCGAATAAGTGTAGTAACACGATACAGGCGGCAGTCCCAAGAGCTAATAGTAATTGTTGAGTTTAACGTCCCACAGAACCACGATATGATGATAGACGCCATGGCGAAGGGCTCCGGAAATTTCGACCATGTGGCGTTATAAAACTTAAATATAAGCACACGGGCATCGAACTGCGGCCGCCGCAGCCTACGGGTTCACAGTCAAGCACCATAACCACTAGACCACCGTGGCGGGTAAGCCCTAATAGCGATGACAATTAGGCATTTAAGGCAAGAGCACAGAAAATTCAGTTCCCATGTAAACTTGCCCAGAACCTGCGCGAGAAATCACGCGCCGCGGCGGTCCGGGCGGGTCCGGAGGCGGCTTCACGGAGAGCTTCAGGGATCCACTTGGCACCTTCAACGAAGTTACTTCGCACTATGAACTGTCACGGCGGCGATACCCCCTCCTGCATTCCAAGCTTACTAGGCCGCAGTCGTCGGTTCTCCGGATGCTGCAGGCAGGTTCCTTCCCGTCTCGCAGCACGTTTAGCCACTTTGCTGAAGGCATAAATCCAGGAAGCTGTGGGGCGGATAATTGCACACTCGCTCACATGCTCTGGCAGTGCCCGGCGTTTCTTAGTGCAAAGTTCAGCACAGAAGAGGACTGGGAGAGGGCTCTTAAAAGCCGCGAGCTCTCAGTCCAGCTGTCGGCAGTCCAGGAGGCCTGCGAACAGGCGGAGGGCCATGGTCTTCCAGTACCAGCGTGGGTGCGGCCAGCAACTGCGGCGGACCCCCCTTCGGGGGTTGTCTGATCGGGGTTCTCCAGGACCAAATAAAGTTCATTTCATCCTCATGTAAAATAGCGTAAACCGACTCGTTGAGACGCTTATTAGAGAAACGGAGCTTTTTAGATGCGAAGCAGCTTTTGCGCTGGGCTTTGTCCGTAGTTCCAATGACGACCGTCCGCTTTTTAAAACCTATATATACCATAGCCATCTGTAACATACTGAGCGCGCGCCCGCGTCAAGGAGAAGTCGTCTTCTTGTTCTTCGACCGCCTTGATGATGACACGTGCAGAGCAATTTAGGGGCCCGGGCTGCCGTATGGTGTGCTAGCTTGGCGTAACGCAGACAGAAACACGTGGGCTGGCACGCGCTAGCGCATTCGGGCCTGTGTAAGAGGCTGGGTAAGACACTGTGGCCTCTACCTCTTACACTCTCTCAGCAATCATGTGATGGCGTCGGCGAACGAGATTCTGCAGACGCGCGATGAACCAACGTGTTGCATTCTAGTCAGAACGCACTGGCATGCGCTAGCGCGTTCGGGCCTGTGCAAGGGGCTGGGTAAGACGCTGTGGCCTCTCCCCCTTACACTCTATCAGCAATCACGTGATGGCGTCAGGGAACAAGATTCTGCAGACGCGCGATGAACCCGTGTGGCATGCTCCAACAAAAGTTCGGGACGAGAAACAGCAACAGCAACTACAGTGAATTCATGGTGTGCTCCAGATGCAAGGACGCGTTAACATCGGGCAAGGTGCCCGTGATGAACAGAACTTTAAGTTGACCCATGCCCTCCTTCGCATCCCCACATGGTTCCCTTTAGTGGGAGATGGTGAAATTTTTTTATAACAACGTTTCTCCAATCCCTTTGCTAACATCTTTGAGATGGCTTTTAATAATTTACGTTATTATCATGAAAGCTCAATTTCGATATTTTACTAACGAGTAAGCAGAACTTTTGTTACTGTATACTCCAAGCACACGCAGATTATTATATATTTGTTCTCAACGTCGCCTTGACATAACAGTAAACGTAAGTAGAATACAAGCCTGTAAACAGTAGCAGAAATAATGCAGACAGCTAAAAGTAACGATAAAGCAGAATTTACGTTGCCAGCAAGTTGAAGACATTGTCGTAGGCAGACCAGAAAAGAGCAATACAGAGACATAGGTAATGTATGGGATGGAAAAGGACAGCTTAGCTAACAATCCAATTATGATTTTGAAAACTCATTGAATAAAAGAAAAGGAGACGTACGCCAAGATAGCTTCTGTTAAGTGAATGCTTGTTCTGTTAAATCCAGCATCGGTACCGGTGGCACTATAGCTGTTAGAATCTTATTTGCACATAAGTCAATCTCATTGCATGTAAGTCAAACTTGCATTGACAAAGTCCTTCAAATCGCCAATGTGTGAAAGCCACCAGACGCAAAGCTACCTCTTTTCTTGCGTTCTTCAGACTTCGCAACGACGCACAACGCAAGAGAAACTTCAATAACGACATTACAGCGGCATCAGAAATTGTGCAAAAGACATCGAACGCATTGGTGTACGCGTCACAGGATAGTAGCTAAGAGCCAACTGTCATGGCACTGACACAACTAAAAAGAAAAAAAAGGAAACTGTGAAAGCAAAATGTCCTCTGGACGTAGACGTTCGCGCGTTTGTAGAGAGGACGCGAGCACCACCACGTGACTCTGATCCGTCAATAGGGACGCTCAGAGCTCATCACCTGCCCTCGCTGGAAAGCTCTGGCGGAAAGATAAAATAATGTCATTGTCTTTAGTTTTAATCTGGTGGCTCAGTGGGAGCAGTAGCAGCTTGAGAAGGGGAGTTCAACCAACATTTGTTTCGCACCGCGGTGTTGCGATCGCAGTATCTTGTATCTTAAGATACACGCTACATTCTTCAATGTATCGGAAATACATATACTGATACACGTCTCGCAAGACGTATCGCGATACAGATACAAGATACCCAAAGAGTATCTAAGATAGTATCGAAGATACATGTATCTTCGATACTGCCCAGCACTGGATGGGTAGTATACATGAATTTGCCTAGTCTTCGTGCTTGCAGGCTTCGAACCACTTGTGGCTTTGTTTATTGTTGCGTTTTGGTTTTGTTTGGGTAAAAGAATGGATCGTTGTGAACTTCCTGACCAGACTTGAATTGATGAGCCTAAAAAGGTTAAAGTGGTGAAGTGGAACTGCTGAAGGTTTGCTGAACTTCGTCTTGTGACAAAGCGGATGCAGGCCATACGGATCCAAATGGAGCCGAAAGAACGAAGATTAGACAAATCCGTGTACTACCCATCATTCTCATGCTGGCTGAAGCACCATGCATCGCAGCTCCCATAGACACTAGCACCAGAGTTCCCTCTAGTGTACTTATAGGAAACTATGGTGCCAGCGGAGTGGAGTACTCCATCCCTTTGTCGTGCAGTGGCACGTACGTCGGTCAGACAGGACGATGTCTGAACGTCCACCTAAGAGAGCACGGCAGCTCCCTGAAAGGTGCGCCGTCTACACATCATTCCCTCCATTGCTGGCAGTGCGGTCGCGCAGCTGAGCTGAAAAAAACCACTGTAGTGATGAGGCACAAGGACCAGCGCATGCGTGAAATTTCAGAAGCAATCGAAATAATAAAAGCGAAAGACAAGTGTGTGAGCCAGCCATCAATAGCTCTCACTGATGCTGAAGTTTTGTATCTGCAACATACATGATTAGAAGCTTGATAAGGTTTTGTCAGTGCCTCTGTTTGTTAAATATGCCACATTTTTTCATTAAACTTTTAGTTGATAGACAGCCCCCTTGGCGTGCACCATCTTGTGCTTCGTGTCTTGTCTGCACTGGCCATCATTAGTATGCTCCAACTGGCCCAATTTGCTACGTTAGAAAAGTGCAGTGCTGAACACAAATATCACGTATGGAAGGATGGCATCCCACGTCTTGCATTTGACATTGATGTACATAGTAGATTGCCAAGATGTCAGCAATGAAGGTACTCTGCAAGACTATTCATCTTTGGGCAGGGCTTTTGCTTCAGCACAGCGGGTAAAGTAGTCTGTAGCCATATGACGATTCACTTATTACTGGATGTTGACGTCGGAAAGCACCCCTGTAGGCTCATCCTGATCAGATGGAACGGTCGGCAAGGTGGTATGAACAGCTGTACGTATCCAACTAGCCTTGTTGGTGGCGACTTGCGTTGCTGACAGTTCCGGAAAGTTTTACGTAGTGGGCAACATTGCCATTCAGATACGGCCAGTAATACTCGTGGGTGTGCTATCACCCGGCTCGTTTCCCGCGGGCCCCTCGTGGTGGGTGTGTGTTATTTTTTCAGGGTATTGTATTAGCATTGTATTAGGTTACTTAGCGTGGTACTAGATGTGTATCAGATTCTTTAGGCGAGCTCGTCGTATGTAAAAGCAGAGTTTAATAAATGTACACGTGTTGTTGTCATCTTCAGACCCCACACTGGCTGCCCAACGTAGAGGCTCTTGGGGCATCAGAGGACATTTTTTTTTTGAGCAACAATCGTGTACATTTATTAACCTGCTTTTACATACTACGAGCTCGCCGGCCGAATCTAATACGCAACTAGTGCCTTGCTAAGTAATCTTATACAATGCTAATGCAATACCCGGAAAACATAACACACACCCACCACAAGGGACCCGCGGGAAACGAGCTGCAATATCGTCCCCCATGAATCCACCGCGGGAGACGTCCATCCACGCACGCTATCAATCTCCAAAGAGAGTCCCTGCCGTTTCCTGCACGCTGGCCTAACCTCCCAGGCGGCGCTGCCAGTGCCACCGCACTAAGCCTACATCGCGCGAGCACAGCAGCACTCTCGCTCGGCAGTTTTTAAACCTAACTGCGGCCTATCCACGAGACACACATGCGCCATGAGGTGCAAACGGCTTTACAGGGGGTGATAGCACCCCCACATACTTTTTAATTCTCATGAGTATGCAAGAAACCGAGGTGCCCCGTGGTCTGAACGTTGCCGAACCTCTGGCCACAGTGCCAAAGGTACAGCAAGAAGATAATTGGCACAGATTGGTGTGCCTAAATATGTATGGATGAGGGCACACTATAAATGAGTTCTGCTGACCAATGGGGGGGGGGGGATTGTGGCAGTAGTGGCTGGCGAAGGAATTGCAGCGTCACGACGTCTTGATGCTGCGATGTAGGAAGTAACTTTCCCAGAGCAGTGTTTGAACTTGAGCAATTTCTGAATCGAACGGCAATTATATTGTCGAGTGCACATTTTCAGCCTCTTCTGAAACGCCAATGCCTCTGTTAAACATTTCACTATGGTCTTCAGGCTGGCGAACAGCTTTTGCTTCACACTACACATAAATATGCCTAGCATGAAGACAGGTTTTGCACTGCGGCTGCACGGCAAAGGAAGTTTATAGGCCTTCACCACTGGGAACACTCATCAGTCGCCAAGTATTGCAGAACAAGTATTGCAGCTCCTGCATAAATTTCGGGAGAAGTAAGAACCGATATTGTGTTGCTATGACCACCATAGATCAGCAGCAGTGCAATTTAGCTTGGCTTGGTTCGCATTGCTGCACGCACGGCAAACCTGGTTGCTCCCATCACGCCCCTTCCGACAGTTGGATAAGTAGCCATGAACAGTTTTGTTTCTGAAATCGTAGCATACCCTTCAGCACAAGGTCGGCACAGATCTGCCATATTTTGGTGGAATATAGCATGACGTCGCAGGGGTTTGTGTTTCAGTGCAGCGGTAACATTACCGAATTACTGATACAATAACTATGTCACAATCCCCTATGCGTTTGATATGTCCAGGTCTGACTGAGTTAAGCACCGTATAACACTGCCATATTCTGATGAAACTGTTACGTATCTACAGAGTCCAAACTTTTTGCATACTTTGATAGGTATGCAAAAAGTGTGGAGGGCATGATAGGTGCAGTAGTGAGTCATTTAAAGCAATATGGAAGACAACATATTAGAAGAAATTATACCTTGTGTCCCCATCACTTGTTCAGAACAGCTGACACTGACAATCAAATCTCACCTGCGACATTTTCGTATGTTTGTTGTTGTCTGCATGTATTGCTTGTAAAGTGATCTTGCATTAGTCTGTGCTTTTGCTCTTCTAAAAGCAAGAGAAAGAGAAAGAGCAGATTCTTGTTTATACAGGTCACCTGAACATATATAATAAAAGCTGTGTGCAACAATTTGCCACAAGACAGCATGGTAGGCACACTGACTACAGATTTTGTATGTAATTATTTTTTTCCAACAAACGTTTAATATTTATCGAATCAAAAGCAAAACACTTTGCATAGGTGTGTAAAAATAATTGCTGTAATTTTTCTTTGGCCAGTACATTTTCCTAAATATTTAGACAGTGCACTAAATTTAAGTTCTGTCATTTACCCGGCTTTTAATTAAAGAACACTATCAAAAATAAAAGCACCAAAACAAGAAAGTTAGGTATACTCAGCCGATCTTGTTATTCATGAAATAATGTTTGAAGACTACTAGCTTCCAGTTAGCCTTTCTAGGTGCTGTAATGGATTTAACATGTCGCAAGAGTAGTACAGGTTCTGCCCCAGTAATTACTCAACATAGTTACCCTTAGTAACAATTGCTGAAAAAGCTTTACATTTAGTTATGTACCCAGTGCAATCCTCACTTGAGTATATATCCATTACCATCGGTCATCCCTAGATTCTTTTTCTTTTTTGCCAATGAGCAGATCATTTTCATAAACCCAACTATTAATGGTGCTCCACAATGCTTTATATTTTCTGAACACTTAACCTATTTTAATGACCTCCCAGAATGTAGCTTGTCACTCTGCGCAATATGTACATAGATGACACCACATCAAATGGCCACCCGACGTCATTTAGCAGATTAAGATCTACAGGGTTTCTCATTATGGTACTCTCACAATGAAAGAACACAAGTCTTGTATAGGGACTGGATGCGGGGCGAGTTTAGACTGGTGGTGCCTTCATTCGGATGCAACAAGTAATGGGCTATGACTGCCAGAAAGGGCGCAGACGCCAGCTACGGCACTGGACAGGGGCTGCGTTTGTTATGATCCACCATGTGTTGTGTTCTACAACCAAGTCCAAACAGACATGCTCCTTCAGGCAGAACGCTGGGCTATATGGAACTGCTTTTACTCCAGGAAAAAAAATCACTCTCATGTTAAGGAAAAGCAGTGCATATGAAGCCACTTGTACAAATTATATCATATATATATACAGGGTGTTTCAAGAAATGTGTCCACCCGTCTCAAAAAATCAGGAAAATGCGATACTTGCTCGGGGCTTTCAGAATTGCTTTTTCTGTAGCGGCAGGAATCTAAAGGTAGTTAAAGACATCATTTAGAACAGTAATTAAGAAAGTTACATTAATTAACATTTTAATTAGTGGAGTTAGGTGATTGTGTCAAATGGGAGAATTGAAGTTCTTCATGCGAGGAACCCATGCGAGCTTTGAGATTTTGAAAAAGCGTCCTCTAGTAATTGTTGTGGCGTAATGAAATTCAACGAAATGAAACGGCTTTCAACAGCGAAAGCCATCGAATTCGGTTGAATTTCATTACTTCGTAATTATTACTACAGGCCGCTTTTTCAAACTCTCAATGTTGGGATGGGTTTATGGCACGAAGAACTTCAATTCCCCAATTTGACACAGTCACCTAACTCCACTAATTAAAAAATTAATTTAACTTTCTTAATTATTGCCTCAAGTCATGTCTCTAACCATCTTAAGATGCCTAGCGCTACAGAAAAAGTCATTCACTCATTTTAGACGTCTCAGAAGAATATGGCAGTCGCGTTCTTCCATGTTTCTGTTTAGGTTTCGCCATTGAATTTGGTTGAATTTCATTACTTCGTAATTATTACTAGATGCCACTTTTTCGAAATCTCAGAGTTGGGTTGGGTTTCTGGCATGAAGAACTTCAATTCTCCTATTTGACACAACCACCTAAATCCACTAATTAAAAAGTTAATTAATTTAACTTTGTTAATTACAGTGCCAAATAGTTTATTTAACCATCTTAAAATCCCTGCCACTACAGAAAAACCAATTCTGAAGGCAGCAATCAAATATCGCATTTTCCTGATTTTTTAAGAAGGTTGGACATTTCTTGAAACACCCTGTATATACACATGTATATATGAAGCCACTTGTACAGTTATCTTTTTGTCCACTTTACTTTCTTCACATTTATATCCTAATTTACTACAAATAACCCCCCCTATACTTTCCTTGGCATTATTGTCTGTTAGTTCTCAATATTGTGTCTAATAAAGAAAAACGAGCCCTTAAAAGTCACCTTCTTTCCTTGTACAAATGAGCTTGTACACAAGCCTAATAGGCTCGTACACAAGCCTATTACGCATGAACTCATACTCTTTCATGGTCAAAAAGATAGAGGCAGGGTTAACATACAGTCGAACCCGCTCATAACGAACTCGAAAGTGTCGCAAAAAGTGGTCGCTATATCAGTAGTTCGTTGTATATGGACTCGCCTTTAAAAACGTGCGCTTAGCGGCCAAGCCGTTATTGTTTTCTGTGCACTTTTATTAAAGTGCACCCAACCCCTCCGGTGACAAGCCAAGCCTTTTCGCGTCGTGAAGCGACGCCCGCTACGTGCTCACGAGTGAATTACCCACCTTTGCAGTGAACTGACACCGTTCCACCGAAGCGCGGTACTGCCACGTGAAGCCGATCATCCCTGGCTAGTTGCGTGCAGCGCGTCCCCTACTCGGCTCGCGGAGTCACTGCCGGGTCGCTTGCTGTATGCCGTATGCGCGCGTTTGTAAGTTCTTCGTGCCTGCTTCACTCTGGACCGTGCACGGGTGCGGCGAGTAGCCTGTTCGTTCAAAGCGGCGAAAACAAGCATTTTGCAAGCAACGTGCACTCTACATCTCCGCGATGCTCTCGCGGCCCTGCAGGACGATGCGCGGCGCACTTGAGTTCTCACCTATATAGTCAAACACGCAGTATACGCTCGCTGTCAGTGCATCGATGTTTCTCGGTGCCCGCGATGCTCAACAACAGCGAGCTACTTTCGTTTCTACAAAGCGAGGCGCACTTTAAAGCGGTCTCGCACGACACGGCGGCGGCGAACTTGCAAACGGCAGCATGGCACACTCGTACCACAGTCAATCCGCGCAGTGTACGGCGTACGCCACGCGCGCAGCCGAGCAGATATCTACAGATGACTGTGATATAAGGTTGTCGGCTATAAGTCATAACTGCACGTTCACCGACGGCCGCCACCTTGCCTTCGCTCTTTTCTGGTGCTTATATCCGCAAAGGCATCGCCGCAATCGCGCTGAAATCGTTATCACCGATCGACCGGTCTCTGCCGTTACCAAAAAGACGGACGACCTTTTGCGTCACATTGTGGCGTCGTCGAGTTTAGGGACGCAGTGAACCTTTATGCGATGAAAGTTATCGCGGTTATCACTTCTTGCATTTATGCCTTCTTGCATTACAAGGCATTGTTTGGTTCATCGTAGGCGGTCGCAGCTGCAGAGAACGGCGTCAAGAAAGGTTACCGTGCGAAAGCTGACCGCAAGGCTTCACGCTGCCTCCTTTTTTTTTTCCTCACTGCCATTCTGCCACTGAAGAAAAGGCTCGAAAGTGAGCTACCTCGCTCGCAGCGTCCGAAATCTGTGTGCGGTGTTCGCCAATCAGGGATATCTCAGTCGCGAGTAAGCTGGAGCGGGGCATGCGCGAGCGCGCGCCCCTCTCACGCTTTAGAAGGCCTGTTTTAACTTTCTTTCGCTTCGTATGCGCCATATTTTTACCGTGACCGTGTCTGAAGTGTTCGTTGTAAAAGTAGGAGGCTTTGAAAAATGTTCGCTATATGTGGACGCAGCTTCAATGTTTAGCATTGGAAAATCGTAAGTGCACCCAAATATGGTCGTTATAACCGATAGATCGTTATACGTGGGATCGTTATAAGTGGGTTCGACTGTATCAGTCAAGACTTTTTTTTTGATCCTGCAGGCCTCAAAAATCAATCTAAATTTTTCTTCTTTGTACTCCCCCTAACACATATTGCATTTTTTGGAGCACAAGCAGCTATTCCGACATGGCTGAAGCTGCAGAAGCCACATTTCCGTCAATTCCTTTTGTGGTTCACTGGCAACGATATACGTACATATATTCCCCTTGCTATTCTGCTTTTGCATCGCTGCTCTAACATCACTGAAGGAGTCGTTCACTCAAAAGAGCTTCATGTTCTAAGTAAATCTTGAATCTTCACTTCCACAGGTGTGACGACCATGAAGCTTGGGCACTGAAGGCGAACACTCGAATCAGCAGTCATTTTGTTGTAGTCGGAAGTCGAAAGATCAGAGGAGCCTAAGTTACAACCCTTCCATTTTTCCATCCATTTTTTTTATCCTAGTGCTCCCCAGCTTTGGCTGCTGCTGGTACACGACGTGTGCTCAGCATCCACGGCAAATGCCAACGCAGCAGCATCTTTACTATTGCCATGAACGCCGGCCTTAGAGGCTGACAACGGCAGTTCTCGTCCTCGTCCAATTAAACCTTTAAATACACAAAAACTCAAGATTGATACAATTGGTAAACGATTACGAACAGTGAAGCATTGAAAAAAGGAACACAGACAGGGAGCGGGAATGTGGAAGAGGTGAAATTGAGGAACAGCAGCATGTAATTGCCGATGCAACGCAAAAAGAAAAAGAAATAGGAGTTGGGGAGACGTACTTTTTGTTATTATTCTTTAGAAGACAATGCTAATATGCACAGCAAACAACTAATTACAGGAAGAGTAGGAATAGAAAAGATGCTTCTTAAATCTAGGTCGACATCATAGCTTGTCGCACTGAGCTTTGTCTGCGAGGTGCAAGTTGCAACACAATGCACACTAGTCTTCTTCTTTATATTTCCTGATGCCGTGTGCGTGACCTCTTTTGAGCAAGCAGAGACCTTTCTTCAGAGCAGATGCAAGAAAAACGCATTCTCGGAACATTACTGGAAGCACCATGGGCACACTTTGCACCTTTGACCCCCTTCACCGCCTCGTTTGCATCTGCAGAGCACTGTTTGGAAGGGGCGCTGCTGGCACCTTACAACGGATGCCCTGTGCCTGTAAGAATTTCATGCCTTTAGATAAAACAGATTTGTTCATTCAATTACTTTCAGCCCTACAGAAGCACTCTCTTGTGCCCTCAGGGGAAGTTGCATTTACAGGTATATTTACATATCCCAAGTTTACAGACAATCCGTATTCTAAACTACCATGGAATTAACATTACGGCTGATCACAGAAAATTGGGCAAGTTGGTTTCAATTCAGTACTGTACATAACAGGTGGTGTAAACAATGAAGACTGAGAAGAAACACACAGGACAAGCGCTGAACTTTAACGACATTTTATTCACAGAAATCGCTCCCTTGAAAACGAACAAAACAAGTAATTCTAGCTATCATAGAGTGTGACCCCAGACTAAAGTATACTGATACAGTAAACTCTCGTTAAACGGAACCTGAAGGGACCAAGGAAATGTGTTCCATTTAAATGGAGTTCCATTTACTGAGAGATGAACAGGGGTGCAGAATCCAAGTATGAAACCAATCGTGTTAGATGCAGTTGTTCCGTTTAAGCAGCAGTTCCGTTTAACAGACTTCCATTTACTGAGAGTCTACTGTATAGCATAAAATTAAGTGCACCACAAGAATAACACAGACTAAAAACGTCATATGCAGAAATTATCATGACACCGTTTTTCCAAATCAACTATGACACTATGGGTGTTCTTAGACCTTTTCTAAGAGTTATTTCGCTTTATAAAAGCGACCCAGATGTTTGGCTGACACACCTCCTTTGTTTCATAAAATGGCATGTGTTTAATGGCTTACGCACCCTCCAATAATCATGCTTGAAAAGCCCTTAAGCACAATTAAAGACCAGCGTTGAAAAATATTGACCATGAATTTTAAGATGAAACTACTTTGGCAAGTTCTATCAAAGACACTGTATCTGAAGAGCAGCTACATGCCATGGAGAGAATATGAGCTGGGTGCATATCTCAACTTTGCTTGCTGCACATGTGGATGGCTCATGAAAACTGCAGCCATTTGTTATCAGCTCTTGGCAACAAACTCTGCTCCTAGAAAGGGAAAGGCCTCCCAGCCCAATACAACTTCCACAATAAAGTACTATGAATGACACTATCCTTTCAATAAGCTTCTCAAAGCACAAGATGCCAAAGTGAAGATGTCCATGCACCGGTTTTACATTCCTGTAGACAAGGACTTTCCGGTCCGCAAATGGCATTTTAGAGTTTGGCAAGCACCGAAAGCTAATCTTATGCAAATTCATACATTACAATTTGGATAAAACAAAACAACTGCACGCCTCTACATCGACACTTCCCGGAAAGACCTTATAAGTTGTGGAGATAGGTTTGCAAGAAGCTTACCCTACGAGGCGACCGGGAAGGGACACGACGTTCTCCACTGCCGCAGCGCACAAAGACGCTACGGCCGGGTTCGTCGACTCACCGACATGGCACAGAAAAGGCACTCGAGGCAGGTTGTCAACAAACACGGGTTTATTAACCCAAGATGCAGCACAGTGCGACAATCACGGGCTTGCAGGGCGAACAGGGAACTCCGCAAGACCGGTCGAGTACGCTTGCCAGCGCCGCTACGGCGATCACATTAAGGGCAGCAGTTGAGCACACGGACGAGAAGCTGCCTAACAGAGCAGCGCGTCAACCTCTCGTGCAGGCCTTAGAGCATCTCCCGAGGCGAGTCAGTGCCAGACCGAAGCGAGCTCATGGGAGAGAGGTCTTGTCACTGGCGGCCAATGACGTCAGGTGAAGTGCAGCGACGTCGGCAAGCGTGGTGTGCGGCAAGCATTGTACAGATATGCCCGGATATGTCTGGACACGTGGCTCCGTGCGGGGAAGACTGACGCATGGCTAGCACCAGGCAAAAGGCCTGGCGGCATAGCCACGGTAACCATGTCGCCGATTAACGGCAGTTGCCTGTGCTTGAGCCACGCGGGGCCAGCACATGCACTAGCTGGGGAATGAGGCACCAAAGGGAAGTTCGCTCGATTCCCACAAAGTAAGGGTGCGCGGATATTCGAACTTTCGGATATTTTCCGAACAGTGTTTGCTATTCGATTCAGTTCTCACTGAAATTTGACTATTTGAACTATTCGAACTTCCGGAAGATACAGTCAACGTCCAATTTTTCTGATTCTCTAGGGACTGCGAAATTGTCTGAAAAAACGAATTCATGATTTTTTCATTCTGCTGAAGCAGTCAAATCGCCACAGGCACGTCTAAAATAGCTTTAATGCCTCTCAGTACACTTATCGGTTATTTTGGTGCGTGCCCAGGCTCACGTGAATACATTCGGTACCTGCCGCAAGCCCTACTTAACTACGTGCCAACCGCCAATTGCAAAATTAGCATCTCGTGATGAGGGCCACTGATACCAGCAAAGCGCAGAATAGATTACGGCTCACGCATGTAGCGTTTGTAAACGGTGACACAGAATGCAATGACCGTGGCGGAAGAGCAGACGACTCATGCGACTTCCCAGATGCGTGTGTGCACGATGATGCGCACCCGCATCGCCAAATCTCCGCGGATTCACAGAATTTGCTGCTGTGTGAAGCCACGCGTTCCTAGTTGTGTGCAGCACATTGCCAGCCAAGCTGACATTGTCACTGCCAGGGTGCTTTCCGTACCCTACGCATGCGTTTGCCGTAACAGCGTTCGTTCTGATAGGCATAGTTATGACATGGTCACTCCGTTCCCGATCACACACGAACGTGGCGATGGCGAGCTGCTTTCGTTCGTGAAGACAACGCGTCTGTGCGGCGCACTTAGCGGTCTCGCACAAAGAGGCAGCATGAACAGCGGCGCGGCGCATTCGGGTTATACGCATTACCACTGAGCTAGGCCACATGCACTACTGAGCAGTTATCTGAAGATGCTTATCAGAAGGGTTGGGTGCGTTTGCCACCTGCCGCCATCGTGCCTCCGTGCATTTGTGGTGCTTATCCGTAAAGACATCGCCGCACTGCGCTGTGACAGTGGCCCCTCAAGATTTTCGATATGCTTCACCCCATCACACTCTGGCATTGAGGCAAAGCTGCCTTTCGGACTCTGCTACGGCCACAAACAGATTGACTCACGAAAGTGCTGGTTTGAATCTACGAGATTATCAATAGATGCGGCAGAGGTGCGGGCTTTTATTAAGGCAGTTTCAGACCTCAAATTTGGGCAGAAAGTCCAAAAAATTGGACGCCGAAGAGTTTCAGCGTCCGAAATTTCAGATGTTCTTGTACATTAACGTCTACGGGGCAGATTAGGAACTCCGGGCTCAAAGGGAGCGCGCTCTTGTCTGCCACATCAGTTGGGCCTCCACAGAAGTTTAAAGGGACACTAAAGGCAAATAACAATTTATGTCAGAGTGAAAGCTCAATGTATGACAACTTCTAAAACGGCAATATTATCAACAGCAGTGCCCTACTTACCGAGAAATTAAGCTAAATGTATCACATGATGGGCACCACGAGTGGGACATTTTCGAGTGATCCCAATGACGTATGAAAGTCTGCCTACAATAAATCACTAGTAATCAAACTAGCAGCAATACAAAAAGAACCTTCAATGCATCAAAAGACGTAATAAAATGCTGTTCGTTCGTTTCCGTTTGATTCATGGAAAAAAGAACCTCTGTGGCGTTGCCATGAGGAACGGCGCACGTGGTTCAAAGGTTCCGTTTTCGCTGAACTGCGCTTCGCCCGGCGCCCTGCTTCGCTCACGCGGTCGCGTCTCAGTGGTAGTTTCGGGATCGCGTACTGCCGTGGCGTACAGCCCAGCGTCGCGAGCCAATGTCTCGTCGTCAAGTTCTCCGTCCACATCCATTGAGGCGATTGCGGCAAGCTTCGATGGCTTCAATGGCCGTTGTTGCTGCTGTGGGTCCCTCTACTTTTGCTCTGCTGCTACTAGTGTCAGCGGCCGCGCAATAAAGGCGGGCAACGTTGGGCACGGCAGCAGTGACGTATGAAAGTCTGATTTCAGGAGGGTGACTTGAAGTGCACTAACGCGATGCAAACCACTAAAAGGTGATTTTATTTCAAAATAAGCACTTCCTTGGCATAAAAGTAACACTACGAGGTTTCTGGACCGCTATTTCAACAATCAACGTCGACTTAATATTTGCCTTTAGTGTCCCTTTGAGGAGGAGGAGAGGTTGAAGAAATAGAGACTTTTCCTTTCACATGTAAAGTTGTTGACACCACATTGGTTGCACCAAATCATGTAAACACAATTCGGCTTCTGCATTGCCTCATTCTTGATAAGACAACTAGGGAACATTACCCTTCCAGCACTTCACCAACCTAGCCAAAATAAACGCTTTCATGTTGCTGTCTCATAAAAATATGCTTAGGGATCCTCAGCAACTTTTTTTCTGTAATTTTGCTTCAAAGTATTGGAAAAAATATTCAAAAAATATTCGACAAATATTTGGCAACTATTCAAAAGATATTCGATTCACACTCACATTTTATTATTCGAATTCATTTCGCACTCAAAATTTTGCTATTCGCACAGCTCTACTTATAAGGGCCCCTACAAGGTCTAGCCATTTTGAGCTGACAAGCGCAATGTTTACACTGTGCGCTGCATAAAGCGCTCAAATTTCAAAATGAACGTTGTTTGCCCTTCTCCTTGCGGTCGCCGTGCTCCAAGATGGGGCAATGACATACAACACCAAGTGCGTCTACATAGATGAGGGTGCTGCTCTGAACAGCAAAGGGAGCCTCGATAACCTCCTCACCCGCCGCATGGAGCAGCAGTTGAGGAGGACATCGAGGCCCTCTAGCACGGCATAAAGTCACTCCAGAGAAACAAACAGGGCGCGTCACACCCACACATCGTGACGTGTGATGTGCTGACGCGTGCATCACGTGATCCTATGGGAGAATGCAGGGAAGGAGTTTGGCTTGCAAAGCCTAGACAGGGCAAGTGGCAAGGGTGTGAAGATCACCTCCTCAAATCATGGCTACGCGCCGCTTATCTCTGCTTGTAATGAACCAATTTGAAGAACTCTTGCAGTAGAACACTCTCCCTTGAGCACGTAACAACTTGCAGTGCGTAACTAAAATTTGCTAGGTGGCCTGGTGAGGAGCCCTTTAGGACAAGTATCATGCTGAGCTCATCCTTATATGGTCTGTGGGCCCCCACACAGAGCCCAACTTATTCCTGCTCACAGGTTTACATGCAAGTTGAAATGGATTAAGGCTTTTAACAAGTTGAAGGCTACTTCCAAATCTAGCAGCATCTGCTTAGTGTCGGCAGTCACAACACAGCAGCAGGGCAAGAGTGGCCAAGAACAAAAGGTTTGGTTCTTCATCCAATGCAAAGCGTGTAATGCCACCCCTTCAAGTGTGCCAAGAAGCAAAATAAAAAGGGAAAAAAAGAAGGCAAGGCTCATCATGTTAGCATAAAAGTGCTCCCTCACCCCCAGCAGTTGGGAGCATGCAGCACATGTGAACTTTAGCTGAGAGTTTATACTTTGGCAGTGAAGCTCACCTCCTGAAGGCATTGTAATGGACAGTTCAATTTCTTCAACATGTCCAATAATGAACATATTTGAAAAATCCTTTCAGTATAACGCATCCCAGACAGCCCTTTGTAGCTTCCAGTGATTAAAAATTTGCAGTGGGGTCTAGTCAGGGGCCCTTTAAGCAAACCTGCCTTTTGCCGAAAATTTTTCTCCTTGTTTCCAAACTTTGTTGCAAGAGTGAATGATGCAATGGGCTTGTGGCTCCAGAGAGAGGTTCACAGTGGTGTGCCTGCCCTACTGATGGTGCCAAGTTGTGTTGTTTCCATTTCCGGGGGGCCGCAAATACTACAAATGATGGCAACAGGACTGATGTTGCTATGGAATTAGATTCGCTCAAAAAGTTTCTGCACATGCAGAAACTACCAACATATTTAATGTGAAGCAAGCCAAGCAAGCGTCACATTAAATATGTGACAGTTTTGCCCTAAAGGCCAAGCACCAATGGCAATAGCAGTGTATTAGACAACTACACTGAGTATGCTCTGCAGTAAACATTCACTTACTAATTAAATTATGTGCACGACATCATGTGTGAACAGGTAAACTTGACACATCACACTAGCTGACTGCGAACACTTCCTGTCAACATGCTAACGTGGTGAAGAATGCAGGCAGAGGCGAACAAACATTTTGCACCGCTACTTGCTAGAGGTTATGCCAACGCTAGGCGCACCAGAAGAAAGCACTCATCACACCACTAGCCATCTCACCCAGCCTTTGTACAAGCAGATTACATACCTCCAAGATAACGAATAGCGGGAAACACACAAGCAGCCATGCTGCCAGTGCAGCCACCACAACTAGGCTAGAGGAGATGCTGGGTGTGCTGTTGTGGCTTTGCAAAGCCACAACAGTGCCCACAGCTTGCACATTTGTATGAACCGCAATGAAACAACAATGCATTCGCAATAGACCATCCTTTGTGCATCATACGCTGTGTATTTGGCCAAGGAATATTGCAAGTTCACATCACACTGAAATTTGCACCAACCACGACTTTACATCTTGGGTTTTATCGTAAAATTGAGAACGTATAAGACCTCGGTCATTATTTTGAAATAATGGTTTGTTGCCATTCGTAGTAATCATCAACGGATTTGTTGGACTACAAAAATTTGGACTTTATGGATATTTCGGACTTCATAAATGCACGGTCAAGGTTCCGAACCATAGTACTAATACGTTTTGGCGGCCGATTTTTCGGATGAATGTATGCCTTGAAGTTCGATTTTTCTGACTAAATCACTCGTTTTGAGCCACGCCACTTGATTTTGGAGACCGCCATGTTGGATTTTCCGCTGGCTTGGTCAAGTTTGGCTTCCAGTGGCCAGCTCTGTTGCCTCCAAGATTGGGGAACGCACAATCTTCTAGTTTCGGAGGCCATGCCTGCTCTTCCTTGACTGGCGAAATGCTCTAGGGGATGCAACTTTTCTTTTTCAGTCAGCCTTATCGACATTGTTAATATGGAAGCAGGGTTTTTTTTATGTGCGTTTGTTTTTCCGATTGTCGTGTTGGTGGTGTGTTAAGTGTTTTTGAGACATTGTGCGCGTCCCATATTCTCTGCCGTTGCAGTTGCTCAGTGGTTACGGTGCTCGGCTACTGACCTGAAACACACGGGTTCTATCGTGGTCGCATTTCGATGGAGGCAAAACGCTGGAGGCTCGTGTACTGTGCAATGTCAGTGCAGGTTAAAGAACCCCAGACTGCATCGTTAAATCCCATCAACCAGACGAGACGCTGCGTGCATCTTTTCGTGACCGGCGTCAAATTTTGTTTGTTTGGTCCCATGAAGCCACCAACTGTGCCACCCGCAACGGTCAGCGGCAGCGATCACCAACGCGCTGACGTTATTGTAGCCCGAATACAACCAAATCTGCTCATCCCCAAGCATAGCATGAAGCAGGGCATTATTGGAGATCTTTTTAGGCTGTTCTAAACCAAACAACCTTCGTTTTCAAGTGACAACAACTTTTTCGGACTGTTCGATTTTTTAAACTATTTTGCGGTCCCCGCCGGGTCCGGAAAATCAGTTGCCGACTGTGCCGAAATATCTTTACACTGAAACAATAGGCTTCTCATTGGGGACCTTGCAAACATTCTTCAACCTGAAAACTTAGTTAATATGAACAAGACCTCGTTGGAATACAGTAAAAGCTCGTTAATTCGACTCTCGTTAATTCGGAAAATCAGTTAATTCGGACACGTCATCTGGTCCCTGTAAATATACGCGTCACTCTATGAGACTGGGCGCTCGTTATTTCGGACAGATTTGACACCAAATCGGATAATTCGGCGACTTTCGGGCCGCTGGCGAGGCTCGAAAATGAAAACAGAACAATTCGGAAGAAAAGTGAAGCTCAAACGCAGCATCGCCATGGACATCAATTATCGGCTTGGCTTGACTTGAGACTGGTTGAACGCCTTTTCTTCGCGTGTGGGTTTGGCGGCGCCGTTTTGTTGCATTGTTCCCGTTGATGTGCTGCATCGTTGATCGCCGTTTTATCGAGGAACAATTCAGTACGGCTCCTTTAGCTTGATCGTTGCTGGTGCTTTTGTGCTGACTTCTCGTGTGACCGCACTTTCCGCCGATGGCAACGCCGGCGAAGCAGCCCAAGTACGAGGCCAAGGACTTCACCACCAAAGTAGAAATTTTGCGTGCTCTGAATAATGGGCTCTCCCGACAAGTGATGAAAGGGGATCCTTGTATCGGCGGCAAAAAAAGCAAGGAACGAGTAACCGTACTTTTAGCTGCCAACGTGACGGGAACAGAGCGCTTGCCGCTTCTCGTTATCGGAAAGGCTCAACACGCTGCTTTAAGAACATCAACAATCTTCCCGTGGATTACCGTGCCAACTGAAAAGCGTGGATGACGGGTGAAACTTTTGCGGACCCTGCAGACAGCATGCGAGCTGCTGACCACCTTGAAGGGCCCAGAAAAATTGTGTCCGCGCGAATATCTGCTCGAAAACAGACAAGCATCCGCGATTACTTTGTTAAGTAAAGGTATGTTGAAAAAACCCCTGCATTTATTGTGTTTATTTCGACCATTCGATAATTCGGACATTCGGTTAATTCGGACATTTTTTCCGGTCCCTAGAAATCCGAATTAACGAGCTTTTACTGTAATAATAAGAATAAAGCACTCAAGTTAGGCAACATAGTGCAATGAAGGGGGCGCCAACCCTGCTGAGAGTGAGTGGACCCACCCAATGGACCCACCCAATAAAGTTGAGTTCTCCATGAATTAACATGACCAGGAAGTTCTCACCTGAGTTCTGCAGGTGCTGCTGCTCCTCCCCCTGCAACACCATTGGGGTGTGAGTGTGCGTCACCTCGCCCTACACTGCTGCTACCACTGCTACTACTGCAGCTTGGAGGTACAAAGAAGGTATTGAACCAGAACTGGAACATCTTTTCCTGAAAGGGCATCAAATTAAAGATGATGTAAAAGCTAAATGTACAGAAGAATAAAAGCACTTACTCCAATTTCCAAACTAAACAAGAAAGAAAGAAGACAGTAAACAATTTCAGAGAGCCCATGAATTTTACTTTTAAACTCGTTTGGAAAACATGAAAATTTTATTATTCAAACACTTCGGCAAAGGCGAACCTCAATAAGATAAATTATTGGTTATAGCTAAGGAAATGTAACACTTGGTTGGTAAGCTTTATTTTAATGGTATATTCCCCTGCTACAATGAGACTGAATAAGTGGGATCAGACATAATATTGGTTATAGTGAAGTTAATTTTTGTTTGCACAAGGGATCGACAACCAATTTTCACAGTACCTATTTTCATCAGCGCAGCAGAAAGCTCACTGGTCAGAGTGCCTAATCACGGCATGGTAACGTGGAAAACGCCGCGAAACATTTGTAATCAGAATTTTTCCATGTGCAGCGAATATGAAGTTATTATACACACAACACAACATATGCTGCAAACAGTGAGCGCGAGAGCGGTTCGTGTTCGAGTGCAGTGAGTTACTGCACATGCGTGCACTTCGCGTGCATGCGCCGCGGCTTGACATGGTCCACTAGCGGCCGTGAAGGCAGCACCACTTTCACCGTGCAGCTCCTTTTACCTCGTAAGCAGCACAGAATTGAGTGGGGCTGGATAATATTATACATACTCTAACTTTGAGGACTAATTATGGCACTCATGACAGCATCAGACTACGTACAGCAAAGTGATCGCCTTCATAATCTAGCTTCAAGGCTCTTCCGTTAGGCTGCGTGACATACCGGTTTTTGTTGCTTTTTCAGACGATTTGATAATATAAATCCTACTCGCAACGCGAAAAGGATGCGGCATCGGTCCCTATATATTACGGTCTTTTCATTTATGCCAGGATCATTTCCCACGTTCTGGCCAGTTGTCGATCCCTTTAAAGGGGCCCTGCAACATTTTTTGAGCACGGTCAGAAAACGCTGCCGATCCGTTGTCGAGGCTCCTGAGAACATGCGAGCCAAACGTTATAGCGCAGCAAGCGGCCTGGAATTTACAATTAATTCTCAAAGTCAGCTACAAATCATTCCCCCTTCCCTCGACAAATGATGCCATAAACCCAAATGACCGCGCTATAAACCCAAAGTCCGAAGTCCACGGCCATTGGCTGATTTGAGCATCCAGAGCTGCATAGCTAACGCGGCCGCCGCAAGACGCTGTGACGTGCCTGCACGCAAGCTCGCAATCACACTGAAAGAAAGTTGCGCGTTTGAAGAAAAAAAAAGAAAAGAAAGTGCTCAAGGTCAAGCCATGCGCTGACGAACGGGCGTAGCTTCTTGCCTCCTTGTCATCTCCCCCTTGAATAGCTTTCAGCGCGCTCGCTGGTATGAAAGGAGAGAGAAAGCACTTAAAGCACATGACAAATCCCTCCGCTCATACTAGGCAGCTTCTAAAAATGTTTGTGGCAGTCGATTTGTGCGGCAATGAACTCCTTTAATGAAGCAATTCAATGTTTACTTGGAAAAGTGTTGCAGGGCTCCTTAACTTCTTTATCTAGTTAGTGACGCTACAACCTTTGAAGACATTGGCTCCCATGCCTGGCAAGCGATCACTTCTTGCAATATTTTCGCGAGATCATCACCGGATGTGTCGCCGTCTCCAAGCAATAACATTCCCGGCCCGGTGTATTAGCATGGTTGGCAAAGTGTGAGAATGCTGTGGTCCGTAGAGAGCCAAATGCCTTGCAAAAGTACTTCCGAAAGCGATCATCCAAAATAAAAGAAAAAAAAAAACGAGATCAGGAACTGACCATGAGAAGCTGGAAACACCTCCGATGATGATGGCAAGAGACTCAGACCTTGAAAGCTTTACTTTTGCTAATAATTTCTAAAATACGTGATAGATACCATTTTCTAACTTCATGGTAATCTGAAAAATGTTATAGGTGTTAAGCACAGTCCTGGGGAGATCATTATGAGGGAAAAAAGAACAAAAATTCAAATTTTGACAACAAAATTCAGGGGTGCAACCGCGAGTGCAATCATGTGATAAATCAACGGGATTTCTAAACACGAAAAAAATTCCTGAATGGCTCGTCCCCAAAAGGTTCCCCCTCGGAAAAAAAGAAAAGTACGGCCCTTACACGCGAGTTAATACAGGAGTCTACTGAAACTACCTGAACCAAAGAATGCATCTGTAATAGTGAACTGTTTTCAGGGAACAGCGAACATACCTTCTTCATCATTTTGGGCTTGTTGTAGACCTCCACTTTGATGTCGCCCTTGAGGGCCACTGTACGTGTTAGGTGGAAGCACAGTGATGTGGAGTTGCCTTTACGTCCCTCCAGCATAGGAGACACATACAACTTCTCCATGGTGCTGGCATCACTCTTCCAAACCAGGAAGAATGGCGCTGCAAAATGTAAACAAGCAAGCAAGGAAGGTTACAATGGCACAAACATACCCCGCAGTGGAAGAGTAGGCAATTTTTTTATCACAAGCCTTGTAGAAGGAAAAAATTTGTTTGCAATACAGTTCCAAACCAATTTTTTGGACACCCAAGCTTTTCCAATCTTCTCGCAGGGTGTCTGCCAAGTTATGTTTCCAAATTACCCGAACTTTTCAGGTTTTCCCTAAAAATACTAAATAATAATAATAAATAATAATACTAAATAATAAATAATAAACACAGAATTTGATGTTGCTTCACCTTGAGATAAGCTGACAGCGATGCCCAATGCCGTCCCTCTATGGTAAGCATGCTAGAGAATAAAAGTGCCCTTCATATAGCTGCACACATATCAAAATTGCGTGTGAAAATGAAATTAAAACATAGTAAATAGCAGTGTTCAATTCCTAAACAAAACAAAATGGAAAGATGAATCAATATGAACAATTCATCTGTTAATTTGTCAATCTAAAGAACCTAAACATTTTTTTTTCAAACAAATTATGAAACATGTCAAAAGGCAGCTGGAGGAATTGTGCCTTGCGGAGTTGTGGTCCACTCTGCAGATTTTTACAGAGCAAGTGCTGCTCTGAATCCACCCTTACTTTCTCATTAACACATTACTGATGCCCTCATTCTATGATTGGAACAATTTGCTTGAACACAAGAAGAATTGCACAGTTAAAATGGGAGTGAGATGAAATACAGTTCACTGACCAAGTCTGATGAAATTATCTGACATTTTGGAACCGCATACGGGTTCCTTGTTCAGTGAGTGAACCCATATGCGGTTCCAGAACATCAGATAATTTCATTAGACTTGGTCAGTGACTGCATTTCATCTCATCTAATGCCGGACCAGATTAACTTTCGTCAAACTCTTGACTACGTTAAAATGAGAATGTATGGCTTGAGGTGCGGCAAGCAGATGGAACATTTTTTCTTTGCTGCATGCAGCACACACTGACTTCTTTAGCCCATCTCGCAGTCATGCCAACCAAAAATAATTTTTCTTTCTTTTACTACCAGTGGCACTAAGGGAGACTCCAGTTTTGGTTGCTGTAGTAGGTTGAAATAGCATATGTTGCTTAACATATGAATACCAGGGTACTAGATTTCTTAGGAATAATTAAACCAAAACCTAGTTTCTAGCTCTGGCTGCTAAGTTGAATTGCACATAAAAGCATCCAAAAGCATGAGGTGCAAACAACCCATTTTGCAGCTTTTTCTCTTTCCAACACACTTTACGCTCATTAAAGGACACTAAAACGGTTTTGATGATTTTTTATGAACGCAGAGATCCGATAAAGCAAGTCCTAAAAATCATTTGAAGACCGATTTAAAGGGGTACTGACACAAAATTTCGCGGCCAAGATAGCCTGCTGGATCGATTCCCGTGTACGTGCGTGTACCATCTGCAAAATATCGACAGCGAATAAAGCTTGGAAGGTATTTTATATGAATTTTGAAGTTCGCGAGCGCAATCCAGCATTATAGGCCGCACCTGGTGCATTGACACCCTCGGAGGTGACCCGAGGTGACCACCCTACTTCCCCTACGTAACCGTTGCAACCGGTACAAGTTATGATGACGTCGTAGCCGCCATTTCTCTTTTGACGCGCTTCCCGACGAATCGCTCCTCGCCAGCAGGTCAAACATGAAGTGATTCGCCACGTCAAAAATTCCTTCCATCCCTGCCGCAAAAAAATCGTCGCCATCAGACGACGATGAGCCCGGCGACAACAGAACGCGCGGAAATGCGTCACTGTTCTGTGTGCTCACGTGACTGAGCGTTTCACTCGCTAGGTGGTGATAGTTGCACCCGGCGGCTTGTCGTTTTTGGAGCTCTGTAAACCGAAACTGAGGCTGTGTCGGTAATGAGGAGCTTGTAATTAATTATCTGCCGTGCTCTGCAGCAAATGATGTGCCGTGTTATGACTAACAGAGCCCCAGCAACACATTGCAGCAAAAAAACGCGGGGCGAAAATTTTTGTGTCAGGACTCCTTAAAGCTCTCTCCATCAACTGTGCAATTTATTACAAGAGGGGTGTGTGAATATTCGAAATTTCTAATATTTTTCGAATAGTGTTTGCTATTCGGTTCGATTCGCACTGGAATTTTACTATTCGAACCATTCGAACTTCCCAAAGACAAATATAGTCAATGTCCAATTGCAAGTGACCCCTTCAAATTTTCAATATGCTTCACCTCATTACACTCTCATATTGCAGTAAAGCTGCCTTTCAAGCTCCATTACGGTCGAACTTAACCAAGAGACAGTCAACGTACGATTGGAAGTGGTCGCTAGATTTTCAATATGCTTCACCTCATCACACCCCCCCCCCCCCAAAGCGGCAAAGCTGCCTTTCAAACTGCGCTACGGTCGCAAATGTATTGTTATTAAATGTAACTCAAGAAAACGGTAGTTCCAATATGGAGATGAAAGATGTGGCAGAGGTGGGGGCTCAATTAATGCTGTTTTGGACCTAAAACTTGGGCAGGAAGTCCGAAAAATTGAACGCCGAAGCTTTTTAGCATCCAAAATTTCATATGTTCTTATATATCAACGTCTACGAGGCAGATTTGGAACTCCGGACTTGAAGGGAGCCGACCCTAGTTCGCCACATCAGTTGGGCTTCCACAGAAGTTGAAAGAGGAGGAGAGGCTGAGGAAATGGCATCTTTGCCTATTATGTGTAAAGTGTTGTCGGCAACACTTTGGTTGCACCAAATCAAGTACATAAATACAATTCGGCCTCTACATTGCCTCATTCTTGATATACAATTATGAAACACCACCCCGCCAGTGCTTCATCAACCTACTGAAAAGAAACACTTTCATGTTGTTATCTCAAAAGAATATGCTTAGGAATCCTCTCCAACTTTTTTTTTCTGCAATTTCACTTCGAAGTATTAGAAATACAACCTGGAAATATTCGGACAAATATTCGAAAAATATTCGATTCAATTCGAACTCACACTTCAATATTCAAATTCACTTCGCACCCAAAATTTTGCTAGTCACACAGCTCTATTTTAAACATGTGAATCGCTAAAGATCGCAGCGGCTCAGCTGAATGAGTTTTCAACTTATCGCACTTTTTACATGTAGAATTGTTCTAATACACATAGCACCCAGCGACCGATCTAATTGGACATGCCCAGTCCACGTCACTGATCCTCCTGTGGGCTGCAAGCATTGTCTGCCTGTGTTACAACGTGCTCCCTGTTGACATGAGCGGAGCGAAAGTGTTTCTCTCGAGGTTTCTTTTCTTGGACACAATGAATTGGCCTAGCTGTGTTGTGTACCACATATCTAGCAATTGGTGACTTGTAAAGCTGTGTCATCGTGTAATGTTTGTGAGGCATCTTGCGAGCAGAATCACTTCAGCTCGCTGCAATGAGCGTCGCGCTCTCGGTATTCGGTCAATGCCACGATCCACGTGTCTGCGGCTGTAACTTCACCCCTGAAGACACAACTACATTGCCCGAGTTTACGCTTGTCGGTGCTCGTTCTCAAATTCTTTTTGTTTGTCCGCATTCTTTTGCAGGTTGTCGCTGTACAGGAGAATAAAATAAGATCAACTGGTAGCGTGGCGGCACCTGTCGGAGCAGATAACCACTCCGCGAGCTTCGTCTCTGTTGCCAGACGACGTGCTGCTGGGTGCACTGACCCACGGCCTCTGAAATTGCACGCAACCTGTCGGCATGCAATATCGGAGGCAATGACTGGGAGAAGCTCAAACCGTCGAGTGCACTCATGAAAGAGCTGCAATCGCCAGCAATGCCAGCGTGTCTCATGAGTTGAGGAAGCAAGGCAGTGGTGAGGAGGGTATAGATATAATTGTCTGTAGCAGCCTTGGTACACGGTGTGTCACTTATTTTACGGTGTGAATGATTTGACGATGCTCTAGCGTAAACACTGACAAAACTTCAAAAAACCGTTTCAGGGTCCATTTAAGGGGGGGACGTGGCAATGAAAACTATTTTTGCTATTTATGGGGATAAAGTGATGAAATTTGGCATGCAGATGTGATATGTTATGCTGATGTGATAACTGAAATTGGTCTAGAGCTATCTGCTGTAGTTTTTGAGTTACAACATTTGATAAGCTCTCATCGTCATCCAAAAATTAATGAGTGAATTAGACATAAGTTCGTCAAGATTTTTGCATAAGAATATTCACAAAGGCTCATTCTGTGTTGTACAGTTATTGGTTTATTTTTTAATATTAAAATAAGCACACAAAAAATTCTGAAATCGCCTGTATATATTTTCTTACTAACAACTTTCCCAAAAAGCCAATTACAAAAATCTGTATGACGTGCCGACAAATATGCACAGCTTTACGGCACTCGCCAATGTTTCAGGATCAAAGTGCAAAAAAACGGACTGGTTATATGTTTATTTGTTACAAAATGGCACAGGGATGACTGACAGCAACTGCCCAAAATATGGAAGCTGAGAAAACTGAGCTCAAACAAAACAGAGCTCAAAGCTAAGGAAAGGGAACTCAGAAGGAAGCTGGTTTTATTTTTCATTGGAGAAATACACATTTAGAGCTATCTTGAACTCCGATCTCTCCTCTTTACAATGACGCCAAGATGGCGGCACTGTGCCAAGGGAAAGCTACAAGACTTTCATTTTCTGAAGCCCAGTTCTGTCATGCTTTTTAAGGACACCACACTAGTAAAATGCTTTTTTCTCAACTTCTACAGCTTGTTTTTTCTAATATTTCACTATGATGTAAAAGATGGTTTGAGAATTGCAAAAATATATACAGTAAAAGCTCGTTAATTCGACTCTCGTTAATTCGGAAAATCGGTTAATTCGGACACGTCATCTGGTCCCTGTAAATATATGCATCACTCTATGAGACTGGGCGCTCGTTATTTCGGACAGATTTGACCGCAAATCGGATAATTCGGCGACTTTCGGGCCGCTGGCGAGGCTCAAAAACGAAAAAAGAACCATTCGGAACAAAAGTGAAGCTCAAACGCAACATCGCCATGGACATCAATTATCGGCTTGGCTTGACTTGAGACTGGTTGAACGCCTTTTCTTCGCGCGTGATAGCGTGTGGGTTTGGCGCGGTGTCATTTTTGTTGTTCCCGTTGGTGTGCTGCATCGCTGAACGCCGTTTTATCGCGAAACAATTCAGTACGGCTCCTTTAGCTTGATCGTTGCTGGTGCTTTTGTGCTGACTGCTCGTGTGAACGCACTCTCCGCCGATGGCAACGCCGGCGAAGGGGCTTAAGTACAAGGCCAAGGACTGCACCACCAAAGTAGAAATTTTGCGTGCCCTGAAAAATGGGCTCTCCCGGCAAGAAGTAGCTCCTGTTCCATGACGTCGGCAAACAATACGACGTGAGTCTCCTGAGCGCAGTTAGCATTCTTCGCGTATGTGTGGCAGAGCACGCCTGCGCACGCCATTGCCAACTGTTTCAGGCACAGTGGCTTTGTTGTACCCGACTCCAGCGATGCCGCAGTGGCCGAAGTGTCGCCGAACGACGGTGCCGATGACGGGCAGGATTTCGGAAGTGTTATGTCTGATGCAGTGACACTCGACGATTATATCGGCATTGATGGCGTTGCCACTGCCGGCTCTCTGACTGATGAGCAAATCGTCAAGGAAGTGAGGCGTGGCGACGAATCCGAGAACGAAGAGCCTGAAGAGCAGCAGCCATACTATGAGCCACACAGGCCCCCTCGTACTGTGAAGGAAGCCGCGGAGGCCCTCGTCGTCCTTAAAGGATTTTGTTTTGGCACTGCAGACAGCATGCGAGCTGCTGAGCACCTTGAGGGCTCAGAAAAATTGTGTCCGCGCGAATTTATGCTCGAAAACAGAGACGCATCCGCGATTACCATGTAAAGTAAAGGTATGCCGAAAAAACTCTTGCATTTATTGTGTTTATTTCGACCATTCGATAATTCGGACATTTTTTCGATAATTCGGACATGGAACTATATGCATGTTTGGACATTTTTCTCTTATACGACTCTTTCACTTGTAACTCGCGCATTCTTTCGGCGGGAGGGGGAATCCTGTGACGTAAGAAGGAAGGAATGGCTGGAAGAAGCCGACGAGGAAAAAGTGTGCGTGAATAGAATAAAAGTATGGCGTCTGGGCCACAGCACGTCTCTCATTCATAGCGTCACACATATATATATATATATATATATATATATATATATATATATATATATATATATATATATATATATATATATATATATATATAAATTGAAAATTGAACTTTTGGCTAAATTTGTCATTCCCATTGCACGTCCCCCCTTAAAATCAGCATAATGGCCAGCACACTTGCTCATGAAATATTTGCCTTGATTTTCAGGCAGTAGATTAATAACTGCTTTTGACAAAGCTTCATCCCCCAATAGTTGTCTAGAAGCCTTCGAAGTTTTAAGACTGGCAAAACCTAAAGCTTCACTTTAGCAGAGTTAATGGCTCAAAATGCAACAGCATTACATTGAGACTCAAGTACTTTGTTCTTGACACAACTCAAAATGGATTAAAATACGTCTTGTAACACTTTACTTCAGAGTGATCAAGTGCTGAAACGACAGAACCCATGCAATAAAAGCTCACTGATCAGTATCAGTAGCTCTAACCTCAACCAATGTAAAATAAATATAGTGAGTGAAGTGCTGCAGTGTACTACAAAAGAAAAAGTGAAAGAAGCAAGAAGCTACATCAGTTATAAGTGATGGCATCATTGTTACACGGGTGTACAGCTATCATTCCTGTTCCTGATAATAGACGCACATGCCCTAAGTCAATCAGTGTAGTTCATGCCCCCACTACTTCAATATGCACGTGTTTTCTGGCCCTTCTACATGCATCGAGTCTGGCGGTCCCAAGCAAATCACAAAATGCACAAATGTTACCAGTATTTTGCACATGTTTACCCTAGAGGTTCAATGATGCCAAGTGCACATAAAAGTACAGTAGAACCCCGCTGATACGTTTTTGAAGGGACCGTAGGAAATAAACGTAAGAGACGGGAAACGTAAGAGCCGAAAAACAGGAAAAACGGCAAAATATTTAGTGGTACAGAATTTTATTTCAATTCTTACGAGCAGCACGAAAATTGGCGCGCTCAGCCGCGATCTAGTCGATGGATAGAAACGCGGAGCTTAGGACGGCCTTATCCACAGAAATGTAATCAACGTATGTGATTTTTTTAACACCAACAGCTGTAGGCATGAAAGAACTAAGCACACGCAATCACGACCGGCGCGGCGAGTCCGACCGCGAACCGCACGCACGACCATGCGAGCTCCAACCAGCTCGAACTCCTCCCGTTCTCCGACAAATAACGATGATGATGAGTCTACGCCAACGCGATGGCAGAAGTGAATGCCAATCTCGAAGGCCTTGCTTTCGCAAGCAATTACGTCATACACGCCATGTTTGTGCAATGCAAATCTCAGAGGCTATGCTTTTGTCAATAGTAAATGCCAATCTCGAAGGCCTTGCTTTCGCGAGCAGTTACGTCATAGACGCCATATTTGCAATTTGAATCTCGAAGGCCATGCTTTTGTTTGCATCAATTGAAAGATTCTGTTGCTTGCGCCTCTCATGCGGCTAATATTACGGTCAAACGAGGCCAAGCTGCGTGAAAATGCACCATGGCCGCTCTCTTTGGTAGTCACTCGGTCGGCTCCGGGCGCACTTCGCGACGTATCATACGGGAACGGTCCGACAGTTACGACGTAACAGCGGGGTTCCCAATACATTGTATCCTATGGGAGCTATGCCGGGACCGGCGGAAAACGACGTAACAGCCGGGAAAACGCAGCAGTGAGGAACGTAACAGCGGGGTTCTACTGTATTTGCTTTTGAAATACCTTGCAATGCATATTTCAACGAATATAGGCTGATGACTAAAAGTGATCCCCCCTCCCGTGAGTAGCCAGCAAAAGAAACAGCAACTCACAGCAGGTCCCTCCATTGAAGGTAGGCACAGGCTCAAGAGAGAGCGAGTGCAGCACCAGCGTCTCTGGGTTGTACTCCGCACGTGTGCTGACTAGCTTGGCATAGTACTCCACATACCGCCGCTGACTTGGGATTGTCACCCCCTGCAATGCACACTTTATCAGTAAGTGCTCGCATAAAATGCAATGGCAGCGTGAAATAGCACACATCAGGACATTGTTAATATATACCCACCTCGGCAACAGTAACTGTTAACCCCTTGAGGGTCAAAGACGTACATGTGCGTCACTGCCTGTTTAAAACGCGCACCTTTTTCAATAATTTTTCTTGCTTGGTATGTGCTGCCACACTGCAGGAATACGTGGAATTTTTTTTCTAGCACCGATGCCTCTCAGTTTTTTTTTATGCTCTACTACAGCGGAGCGCTGGCTAGTTTCGGTTTCGTCCTTCAGCTGGCTCCTGCTTATTGCGCCCGCAAAACTGATGGCTTTCTGGTTTAGAATCTTTCAAAAGGTGACGGATTAGTTACTATCTCGTTTATTGTTCCCCCATACGCGATTACGCCTGTTTTCGTGCAGGCGCTGACTGACACAAACGATGCCGCTGTGGTTGCGTTTCCTGTTTCAGGGACTCGCAAAAACCACTTCCCTTTCACTGGTGATAAGACGAATGATTATTATAGGTTTCAGACTTGTTTTTGATTTCCAGACCCGCTCACAACTACACAATTTTCTTCAGTGGGCTCACCCGTGCAGTTTGCTTGCGCTATGGAAGTGCGCGCTGGTTTCTTCGCTACAAAAGTGAGTCTAGCGGCGATTCCTCTAAATCGCCAATCGACTGGCGAATCAGAATCTGACTCAGTAAATGTCAGCCAGTCATACGAGGCGTTACTTACAAGTTAAGATTCACATGTTGATGAGCGAGCGGCATCTCAAAAGTGTGCGTGGCGAGACGATGCTGACTGGATAAAAAGCGGCTTTTCTCCCTCCGTGTTTCCACTTGATGCCACTTTGTGCACTTATTTTTGTATGTATCTGAACTACACAGATGTTTATTGCAACGCATAATTTTTTAACAGTCGTATAGTTTTTTTTTAGAATTTATCTTGCTGTTACTCATGAAAAAACCACGTGCATGTAACAACACAAAAGATTTTTTTGTCCCTTTACGGTCACCCAGACAACTTTTTTAAACAGGTTCGTCTGAACAATTTAATTCAGCAGTAAAAAAAATACACATTTTTGGGATGCATTTTGCAAAAAAAGTCAACCCTCAAAGGGTTAAAATCTAATTGCTAGGGATCTCCAAATCCCCTGGCGGCAATTCCAAAGATCATAGCTTACTACAAAAATCACTAGAAGGAGGACCTTCAGTTGTGACTTCGTAAATTTCTCAACAAGATGTTGAGCTACGGGTACAACAATTCACAACGATTATCTACACATGCAAAAACTTTTCTTCATACACTTCAAAAAATAATATAATCTCTAGGAAACTATAAAAAAAGAAGCACAATAGAATTAAGGACTGATTTTTCGAACACACCTGATATTTTGAACCCCTTCAGAACAACGCCATGTGCCAAATAAAGCCAGTGTATAAGGCAGTCTAAAATTTCGGATACTGAAACCAGCTAATGCATTGAGGGATAGCCAAATGACCGCGAGTTTCTTGAACACTGCCACTGTCCAGCATGTCCCTTATTTAATCGCTCCTTCATTAGCATATAGATTGATAATGCAGTTAAAGGAACACTAAAAGCAAATGTTAAGTCAATGTTCATTGTTGAAATACTAGCGTTCCAGAAACCTCGTAGTACTTGTTCCGTGCCAAGGAAATGCTTATTTTGAATGAAAATCACCGTTTTAGTGGTCCACACAGCATTAGTGGACTTCAAATCACGCACCTGAAAAGGACCCCTGACGTAGCATTTGCCTTGCCCAACGTTGCCCACCTTTATTGCCTGGCAGCCAACGCTGTTGTTTCTACTCTGAAGGGCACATTACACAACATCACATGGACATGGCATTTTGTCCAACTTTGCGTTAGAGCGACTTTCATGAGCATGCAAGGCACAAGCAGCAGTACGCGATAACTAAACTACCACTGAGACACGACCGCGCAAGCGGGGCGCAGCTCTGCGGAAACGTAACTTTTACACAACCCGCTCCATTCTCCACTGTAACGTGAAGTTCTTTTTTACTATGAATCAAACAGAAACGTACAAGCAGCATTTTATTACGTCTTGCAATGCTCGGAGTGTTCTTTTTTTATCGTGAGTAGCTTGAATACTAATGATAACTTGTACTCTGGACTCTTGACGTCATCGGGCTTGTTCCAAACCATCCCACTGGTGGCACATATAGTGCCCTGCATTTACCTTAATTTCTCGATTACTAGAGCTCTGCTATTGATAATATTGGCGTTTTAAATGTTCTCAAACATTGACCTTTCACTCTTACATAAATTTTTATTTGCCTTTAGTGTCCCTTTAGTGACATTTGAAGGAAACACTTGACGATTCAGAGCAACAATTAAAAGCAATTAAAATTTCCAGGGACCATGTCAATATTTAACATAAAAAAAGAAACAAAATGCAGAGCAAAATGCAGAGCATTTAGAATTCACAAGAAAATCTGTACAAATGCAGACATTACAATTTTAAAACTCGACCTGGCTTGTCTTGCGGTTGCACTGCATATTACTAATGAATCAATTAGGTCCAGAGAGTTGCAGTTTTGCACAGCTGCGATAACGTGGTTGGCGGTGTATAAAAGCAATAATATTGTTCTTTCTGCTTGACCCAGGTCACTGGAGCAGCATGCAGTTGTGCAGGCAGAGTGCAAATTACTAAACAGCTCCAGGCAAACTGTAAAATTTGAGTCTTGCTTATACGTTGTCTATAGGGCCAGGGAAATGCCGCAAAACTGTCTTTATAATCGGACATATCCAGATAATCAATCGGTGACTATATTGCCCATGTGCATTTTTAAGTGACACAGTAGCCTCTTTTTTGAAGACACAATTACTAGCATAAAATAAGTGCTCTTGCCAAATAATTGTCTCATTTTAGCCAACTGTGTATTAGAGGGGTTTCACTGTATTGTGGTCTTGTTAGGGTTTTTTTTTTACACGGAAGTGTTTTTTGCCGGGGTCCACCACGGCTCCACTGACTTATTTCCGTCACGGATATGACGTTGTAAAATATAGACTAACAGATGGCAAAGAAAAAAACTAGAAGAAAAAGTTCCGTCACCAGGAGTCGAACTTATGACCCCTCGCTCCGCAGCGCGTGGCGTGAGACGATTAGGCCACAGACAGCCCACTCTTCACCATGCTAACGGCGAGCTATTTATATGTATACACCATTTGCCGGTGGCGGTACTCAGAGGTCAGTGGTACATCAGCGTGTTTTCGTTATCACTAGTGAGATGGCGCAAAGGGCTTGAAGAGCGCGCTTTAAAGATTGACGCCCCGCGCATCGTAATGAGTGCGCGCCTCTACAGGGCGTAGTTGCTCGTGCGCGCGCTTATCTCTTGATGGCGGTGGTTTGCATGTCTTGTGCTCTCACCGCAAGTTTGCGTTGAGAGCACGAAGGTCACTGCAGCGGCCACTTTTGAAAAAGGAGCGTGCTGCTCACACAAAAATAAGTTACAACTGTGACAGTTCGAGCTCATCCTGTGTATATTCGTTCCGTGCGTCCTTTCTGCTTGAGCAGCGCGTTGCAAGTTTCGAGCTGCTTGCCGTTCTTTGCGTGACACTACAATTTGTTACTATAGCATTCATTCCTTCACCATTGGGGCGAAAGATTGCCCAACAAACGCTCAACTACATCTGTGAAGACATGTTTCACTTCCGTGTTATACTGATTCCTATGACAGAGGGATCAGCCATTTTTTTTTATTAATCATGTGCATAAATGCATTCAATCGCCTTTTTCCTGCACTGCAGCTAGCAGAGAGTGGTGACAATTCTGACACTACATCAAATGCCAGTGCTAGCTTACTTTAACCTGACGCAGAGACATTCAATCATTACACTTTTTGACTGTTGACACAACTTTACAACATACTAAACCTGAATTCATGGATCTAAATGGACGCTCAGGAGACAGAAATCGTAATTTGTATGTCACATGTGGCTATCTAGCAATAACTCGTCAGTGCATCCCCATTTATAACTTGGGAAGAAACTCACTGCACATGGTGCTTCAAGGGAGGGTGAACTCTTAAAACTCATGCAGCTGTATCGATTCAGATGCGTAAATTGAAATCACCACCTCTGCAGTATTGAACGTTTCGAAGACTGCCAAAAATGAGAGACGCAGGGTTCGTACAGGGTTTTTAAACGACTTTCAAGTCACCATCAATGGTTTTTCAAGGACGCAAAACAGTATCCCAAGTAGGAATTTTTTGCTATAACAATGCTCCAAAACACTACGGGCAGTTTTATTGCATCAGGATAAAAAGATTAGATCAAAAACTTCCAGTCTTGATCACATTAAGTTCCTAACATGCACAAAACCTCACGACGTTAATGTAGCTGGTTTTTTTTTTTTTTCAATCTTTTTTTTTTTTCAGTTTTGCTAAGAAAGTGATGTCGTATGGCGCTTCCACTTCTCCGAATAGTGATCTGCTGAAAGCAGTCCAAACATCAATGACTAGTTCAAGTTTTTTTCTTTCTTCCCCCTGCTGACAACTCGATCCTTGAATACTTTTTTGACAGTCTAGTCATTAGTCCCCTCCTGTTTTTAAGCTTTGATATGCATTGCAATGAATACGAATTGGGATCATGCCAGTATGGCCGGCTGCTCAGCGAATATCCACAGTGTACGTATTGTCAACATCTTTGCATAAAAAATAGAGCAATAAAAATACTGTACAGCAGCTAATCATTAAACGTGAGAAGTACTGTCAGCAGCTTTAATGACAACTTAATTTTGTTATCTGGCTCGCACACAGCAGTTCTGATTTTTCACTCTGACTACATGAGGACAGTGGCTATTTGTGAGCTGCAGATTACACTGGCAAATATCAAATGAACATCAGCAGGTTCATTTCGTGTGCCGCTTGCACGACAACGAGATTGTGGGGGTGCCATCACCCCTTGTAAAGTCGTTTGTGCCTCATGGCGCACACGTGTCTCGCATATTAGCCACAGTTAAGTTTAACAGCCTCCGAGAGAGAGTGGCGCTGTGCTCGCGTGATGTAGGCTTAGCGCGGTGGCGCCGGCAGCGCCGCCTGGGAGGTTGGGCCGGCGTGCAGGAAACAGCAGTGAGTTTTTTGGAGTTTGGTAGCGTGCGTGGATGGACGTCTCCCGCGGTGGGTCTGTCGGCGACGCCACATTCGCGGTACATTGTATGTGTTATGTTTTCTGTGTATTGTATTGGCACTGTATAACATTACTTAGCATGTTACTAGTTATGTATTAGACTCGGCAGGCGAGCTCATCATATGGAAAAGAGGTTAACAAGCGTGTACGTGTTGGTTGCCCGACCGCGTGATCTGTCTCCATGTGTTCCGAGAGCGGCTCATATTCAGACCCCCACACTGGCTGCCCAACGTGGAGCTCTTGGAGCATCGGACAACAGTTTTTGCAGTTCGGGTCAACCTTTGTTTGAGCTGGATTAGAGTAGGCCTAGGGGGAGGGATTATGATCGCTAGCATCGGCGGCATGCTATCTTGAAAGCGAGGAGATTGGTTGCTGTGGCGTGTTTGAACATGTCGGCATGCTAAGAGTTTTTTTCTGTTCACAAGTGGTTGATTTTTTTAAAGAACTTCGTTGAGTTGTCGGTACGAGAGCCACATGGTCCACATCCTAGGACAGGGCTGGGCAAAGATACTTTGAAATTGTATCGCGATACGATACAAGATACTCAGGCAAGAAGTATTTGAGATACAGATACAAGATACTTCCGGAATAATTGTATCCGATACGATACTTCCCAATTGTATCTTAAGATACTTCGATACTATTGCAAATTTGCTCTTATATATCGATATACTGAAGCAGGAAATGCTTATGAACAAAAATCTTTAATCGGAATTTTTCTTAACTGCGACCAACTTTGTTTAATTTTGAGAAAATATCTCTTTGTGTCCCCAGATTTCTGTCTTACTTGCTCAGATATATTAGTTTCATTCCGAAACAACCCGGCTCAACATGAGAGTTTGTTATACGCTGCGCTGTCAATGGTTCTTGTTTGACACTTTTGTAATTAATGAGTGCCGCTTCTCTAGCTGCCGACCAGCTAGCGGGTTGCCATCTGAATACAAGAACGTCAATAAGAAGCCTCCGCACGATGGTGCAAATACCGTTGTGCAGTTCTACCTTATCCGTAAGCGTATTACCGTTTTCGCAATACCGGATCATCCGAAATGCAGGAACAACGCTGGTAGCGATATTTTTTCGTGATGCATCATGCTTACATTGAGGGCTTAAAACTGCAATGATTTTTATATTCTACTTATCTGCTGGCGTAAAGCGTTCGTTAGCGACATATTCACTAACGTGTAATCTTTTGAAGTTTCTTCTCCGAAAGAACTAGTGCCGTCGAGAATTGTCTCAGGCGTATTGTAGTGGGCACAAAGCGTTGCAGGATACCACTTCTCTTGCCACTTTTGGCTCCGACTATCTCGTGATTTGCAACAGCGAAATCTTTACGGTGACCTCAAAAAAGAAAACCAATATATCTTAGTCAAATAGCAAGGCGGTTCCGTATCAATCACAGTGAATACGTTTACAGGTCGCTTCACGTAACTATAGAATTAAATATCTAAAACAGTGGTTAAAGGCACACTAAATAGCAAAACGATTTTTCTCCTATTAGTAAACTACTCTTTCCCGATACCAAAAACACCATGCTTGCTGCGAGAAGACGCTTAGTGAGCGAGAAATCGCGCAAAAAGAAAACGTGGGTGGCGAAGCCACCTTGAAGTTTCCGCACCATTCACCGTGACGTCATATATTTTGACGGCGCATACTAGGTCCTACGTAGTTCCTAAACGGTAAAAATGTCCTCTGAGGGGGCCATAGAGTTAACATACCAAGTTTGGGGTAATTTTGTTGAGCCAATGGCGCCAAAATACGATACGTACACTTTGAAGTGCGCGATGTCACGCGTGGAGATTATGGCGCGAAATTTAAAAAATGAAACTTTGAACTTCATTTTCTCCTTTATTAATACATCTACGAAGGTGGAATTAACGACATTATGGTTCTGAAAGTACAATTTATCAATCTAAATCGATTTATTGTTTCTCTTTAGTGTCTCTTTAACTGCGACTGAATGAAACCAATGGAGTATAGTTTACCGTCATGTGGCGCTCCTTATAATATGCTTTATACTGTATTGCGCTTAATTGGTTGATCAACTGAGGTCAATTATGATTAACTAAGGTCAAAAATGATTTTTAATATTCATTTAGGACCAAGTGGGTGCCATCACGTCTTAGAGGGCATTCCAAAACGACCGGTCCAATTTTTGGTGGCGACGTACATGCTGCGTGGTGATTTTTTTCCGATTTTAAAAGAAAGCGCACGAAATAGCAAATGAAACCACGTGACTGCGTCACTCGTGCGCTACCCTACTTCAGCGCTCTCAAACGTGCTTCGAGCATAACAACCGGCGCGCGAACTGTCAGCATATCGAGGACGACGGCGTTTCCTTGCCGTGTGCGGTCGTCAAAAATGTTGACACACTGTGAAGCCGATGCTTAAAGCCGCGGCCGGTCATTTCGCTATGGTACACGCGCCGGTTGTTTCGCTCGAAGCGGGTTTGAGAGCGCTGCAGTACGGCAGCGCACGAGGGCAATCACGTGGTCGTGTTTCGCGGGATTTCTTTAAATGGGATGCAAACGGAGGACAGAAAAAATAGCACTCATGCTGACAATCAAATTATGACCAAAATAACCGCCTGAATAATTGACCAGGAAGAACAAAGATATAGTACGTCAAGATATCTTAGGTTACGTAAGTGCTTGTTCTACGGCATCTAGCATCAGCACCGATGGAGCGACAGTCTTTAGAATCTCATTTGCATATAAGTCAATCTCATCGTATGTAAGTCAAACTTACATCCACGAGATCTTTTAAATCGCTGTCGTGTGAAAGCCGCGAGACGCAAAGAAACCCCATTCGTGCATTCTTCAGACATCGTAACGAAGCACCACGCAAGGGAAACTTCGATAACGACACTATAGGAGCATCAGAATTTTCGCGAAAGGTGCCGTACGCGTTAGAGTACGTAGAACAGTATGTTTGCGAGGAAGTGCCATGGTACCGACACAAGTAAAAAGAAAGAAAAAAATGCGAGACAGCGAAGTTCGTCTGCTCGTAGACGTTCGCGGGCTTGTTTTTGTCGAGATCGTGCGAGCGCCACCACGTGACTTTGCTCCAACATTGGGACGCGCTGGCCTTATCGCCAGCCCTCGCTGGAGAATTCTGGCAGATATATAAAAGGATGTCACTGTCGTTAGTTATATTCAAGCAGCTTAGTAGCAGCAGTACCAGCTTGAGAAGAGTAGTAAAGCCACCGTTAATTGTTTCGCTCGGTCTTTCTATAGCAGTATCTTGTATCTTAAGATACACGATACATTATTGAATGTATCGGAAATACAGATACAGATACTCGTGTTGCGAAACGTATCGCGATACAGATACAAGATACCCAAGGGGTATCTAAGATAGTATCTAAGATACATGTATCTTCGATACTGCCCAGCACTGTCCTAGGAGAACGAGGCATAGAGCATGTAAATTGTAGGCAAGCCCGAAGCGAGTGAGTACGGAAGCCTCGTAGGTGGTCAGTGTTTCTGTAAATAGCTTCTATCTCCAACTCTGGGAGTCGCGATTCAGGGAGCCGGGTGGCCAAGGGCCACGGGCGTCGCTGCTAACTTGCACTGCGGCTCAAGGCTGGGGCGTTGTGACACCGTCAGGGATGGTGGATGCCGGTAACTCGGTAAGCTGCTGTGTGCAGCGAGCGAGTAGGGCCACCTCACAGAGCTGATGTGTCCTCGTGTCCGCCTCTTCTGCGCCTGTGCAGGGTGCTTGTTGGATGCCGGTTGTTGTTGAACGACTCGTTAGGCTTTACGGAGCTGCCTGATTACACGTGAGACGCAACCTCTTGGATCGTGGCGTTGAGGTGTTGCACTCTGCTTCCCTCATTCTATCTTGTGATGCACGAACTAAGAAAAGCGACCTTTGGTTATATGAACTGGGTGTCTCAGTCGCCGCCAATGTCTTTGCTAGCCGTACTGAACATCGTACCACGTGGGCACATGCACCCGTAGCTCCCTTCCCTTTGTCCTACTGCACCGTTCTGTCGAGTGTTTTGAGTGTATGCAGCGGGAGTGATGTCCCCCGCGGCTGGCTGTCTTCTGCACATCGTCTTCGCCGCTGGCCAGGAATGCGGTCGAGACATCTCGGGCAATGGACATGCCTGTGACCTGCACAGCTGCCTTCAAATCGGCGCCCTCATGAGTGCTGCTTGCAAGCAAAACACGTGTCGGCATGAGAGACGCTTTCTCGCGCAGATTGCCATGTTGCCTTGGCGGGTTCAGGACTGAGGTCAAGTCGTCGAGCCAATACCGCGGTGCACGGACATTCTTTAAGGATATTTACACCGCATGTGTCGTCTTCATTTGTGGAACTTGTGTAGCTGTTTGTTTTTATAAAGTTGTTTTTACTGGGACATAGGTTGACCTAAGGTTGGGGGGATGTGAGGGTGCCATCACCCCCTGTAAAGTTGTTTGCGCCTCATGGCGCACCGCATCTTGCGTATTAGCCGCAGTTAGGTTTAACAGCCGCCAAGTGAGAGTGGTGCTGTGCTCACGCGATGTAGGCTTAGCACGGTGGCGCCGCCTGGGAGGTTAGGCCAGGGTGCAGGAAATGGCAGGGACTCTCTCTGGGGATTGGTAGCGTGCGTGGATGGACATCTCTCGCGGCAAGTCCGTGGGGGACGACACCGCGGCTCGTTTCCCGCGGGCCCCTCGTGGTGGGTGTGTGTTATGTTTTCCGGGTATTGTATTAGCATTGTATAAGGTTACTTAGCGTGGTACTAGTTGTGTATTAGATTCGGCTGGCGAGCTCGCCGTGATGTAAAAGCAAGTTAATGTACAAGTGTTGGTTGCCCGGACGGCGTGAACTGTGTGTGTTCCAAGAACGGCGCTCTATCTCTTCAGACCCCACAAGACAAGAAAAAAGTAGCACAAGTGCTGGAGGTGGTCTCTAGTGGGCAGGAGGTAAGTTGAGAAAAAGAAGGTAGAAGGCAGACGGACAGGTGGGAAAATGAAATGAACAGTCCGATAAGGCGTCAAGAAGACGGGATGAACACGAGAGGGGAGCCATCATTAAGCACCAGTGTGTGTCTCTGGCTCCATTCACAGTGCAGTTTTAGAGTTCTTTGATCGTCATACGAAGCAGGAAGTGTGCACTCAAGCTGGCTTATTGTTTGCAAAGTTGGTAGTTTGCCAGATGAACACTTATCTAGCATAGAAAGCAGGTCACATAGTTAATATTAGACAGCATTTGTCAAGGAATGCACAAGTTTTCAAGGAAACAAAAAATTTCAGGACTTTCCGAGGACCTTGAAAATTTCAATTTTTCAATTTCAAGGGTTTCAAGCCTGTATCTGCATGCATCCTGGAGACCAGTTCACCTGCCAAGTCTTGGAGTTTGTTTAGTGGCAAGGTAGATTCAAAAACATGCAAACGTAGATACACTGTTTTACACTACAAGCTAATCTACAAATCCCACCTGGGTCAGTGAAATAGTGTAATCTTGCATGTTTGTTTTGCAATTCAAATGTTTTTTTTAGGCAAAAAAAATATCCAGGCTATAAGATGTTACAGACAAAAAGAAGTCACTTTGGAACACAACAATGCCATAAAAAATTGCTCAAGCAATGATTAACATCATAGTGCCAGGCTCTTCGCCAAGTGGAGTATTTCCACACTCTCACCCACATTTATGTCACTTGCACGTTCGAAAAGCACAAACAGTACACACTATCACGAGCAAAAGTTAAGGCACTGCAAGAGAAAGAGAAAACAACAATTTAAGACATGCTGTTAGAAATCTGACTCAATGCACATGTGCTTGTTCATGCAGTGCAACACTACACGTTTTGATTCTCGCCTCTGCAGGCACGCCACGACAAAATTTTTATTCCTTGCTGCTGCCAGTCGCCAAACTTTTGCTTTGTGTCAGTACCAACAGTTCTAGCCATGACCGTACATATCTTTGCTTTTTTTCCTCTCCTGCACGTGTCACACTGTGTTACTAAAAAAATCATTACTAAAAAATGTCAAGCCTTGCCATAGATCTTCGAGTGCAAGTGTTTTCGAGTTACAATCTCAATGTGCAGACACATTTCCACAACCACTGTTTAGGACATGCTTACAAAATGACACACCTCTTGCTCAACTGAAAGCTCCATAAACTCTATCAAGTTACATTTACTAAGAGATGTGGCAATGCGAACTGCTTGCAAACTGCTTGCAATGCGAACTGCGAGCGGCTGCGCGTTATCGGCCGTGATGTGCTAGAAGACATCACACTTTCGGTCAAGATTAAAAGCCGCCTAGTGCTCTTTAGACGCAATTTTAACGCATTTCCAGTTGAGTCTCGACTTTGATTTTTATTTTCGGAACAGTAGAGATACTAAGCTTCACAAAACAGGTGAAAACAAAAAATCCATAATTTTCGAACAAACTCGAGTTTTTCGACCAGCATCTCCCCTTAAGTGGCATCATCATAAGGAAAAACACAGATGCTTCAATACCTTGAGGTCTTTCGTCCTGCGCTCACTGTAATAAGAGAGAGCCTCCCCAGCAGTGGCAAACATGCGGCTGTGTACCAGGTATGAGCACACCATCACTCCCGTTCGACCCTGCAGGTGGATGTACAGGAACAGAATGCACAACGGTAAGTTACCTCACTGTGCCAAATGGTCCCCGAAGAAACTCATAACACAAGTTGCAATATATTACAGCTAAAAAAGACCACAACCTTCTATCTCAGTCAGCACGTATTTATAGCTGTTACCAGCAATCTAAGGCTGGCTATGGCTACACTTGAAGGTTCTCATCCTCCCTCTTCTTCCGTGCAATAATGCTGGAAGGTACGAGTAATTCAGCATGGCAAATCTACTCATATTTCCTTTTTGTTACCTACATAACTTGCTTCATTATCAGCAATTACTAA